>NC_059430.1:121373168-121539431 GCF_021028975.2 Sphaerodactylus townsendi
CGGGACTTTTCTAAAACCCCTCGGGACGAGGGACTAATTGTTAAAAAGCGTGAACGTCCCGCCGAAAACGGGACTAATGGTCACACTAGTGTAACCTCCATTTTGACCTGGAAGTGATGGTAATCCTGCAGGCCTTAACTTTATCCTTTCCCGTTCTTACATCAACATCTCTTGGTTCTGCCAATTCCATCAGGAGACAGATAGCCTCTTTCCCAAACATTCACTTTTCATGAACTGTACTATTTTATTTTATTTTTATATAAAACATAGAAAAAGTAATAGCCAAAACCTCAGAGGCATATCAGGGGGAAATGGTGCCTGGAGACAACACCTCCTCTAGGTACCCACCCCCCTGCTCTCAGGGTGGGGGTCAGGGGCATTCCCCCAAGCCCCACCCCCCAGCCTCTATGCTTCCAAAGGCCGGCTTTCAAAAGCTCCAGCTCTCAAAAGCCAGCTTGCTTGGCATCCCCCATGTGACCAGAAGGCATGTGCCTGGGGACATAGGTGACTCCATGTCCCTATAGGCGGTACACCTCTGCAAAACCTGTACCTTTGCATACAGGATAAGTAATTGCTTGAACACATTCTGAAACAACCAAGGTATGGTTTCTTTAACTCATAGTCAATTCAAGACATCTTGATTGCCAGTATTTAGTAATCATCAGTGAATGAACTGAAGTCATGCCTAGATTTAGTTTGATTCTCTGCACTTAAGTATTAAAACCTTTTTTTATTATTAGAAGGACTGTTTTCTTCCCTGTGGGCCAGTTACAATGTCCAGGAAACATTTTGTTGACTATCAACTGGTGCCCCATCAGCATCAACCAAAGCTCAAGCCTTTTTTACTGTGGCTCTGGATCTGTGGGATGGGCTTCTTGAAAAGAGGGGGGGCTTCTTGGAGATCTATGGGAAGTTGTTCAAGACCTACCTGTTTGCCAGGGCTTTTGAGGGTGTTTGAATGACAGGCATCTTCACAGAGGGAGAGAACAGGGTTTTTGTTTTGCTTTTAAATGAAAATGTTTCAACAGTTATTGTAAGCCCCTTGGAACTACAAGGAAAGACAGGATGTAAATGATGTAATAACTAGTAATAATGATGTAATAAATAATAAATGTTAAAATAATTAATATACTCCATATTTTGTGCAGCCAAAAGTCTGCATTTTGGGGCAACATTGTTGGTTTACAATTCTGAGTCAAGACCACTCTAGCAGGTATGATCAGGTGTCCCAAAAGATGCCCAAGTGCTTTGAGCAACCTTTCTGTATTCTCAGCTAACAGTGCGGGTTGGGCTTGACGTCTGGATCAGAACTTGAACTCATTTACTGCCATTCTCTCCATCAACTCCACCTCCTTGCTTGACTGTCTTTTCCAACTGCCTCTTCCAAGTGTTTGACTGCTTGGAGGCCCTGTGATGTTGCACAACCAGCACTAAATTTCCCTCCTTAAATTCACATAGAGGCGCATCCTTCTCAGACCACGTTCCCTGCATCTGGTGGGCTTGAGCACAGTTCTTATGAGCCGAAGCCAACATTTCCCTGAGTGATACCCCCGACTACCCCAAGTGTACTGGAGAGGAACTTGGTGCAAGTCTCTGAGGGCCTCCTTTCCTATTGCTAGCCTGTCCAATAGAAACCCAAATCTCTTACTTTCATTTCCACTGCTTACACCCACCATTTTGTGGGTTGCAGCCGGTTCTCCGTGAAGATTGCCCTTGGAGGTTTCCTCTGCTTGCAGCTCATCTGTTGGCTCTTTTGCTGTCAAAAGTAGACAAATAAAGTTTGTATTGCCTAGTGATCCTGTGCACATTTTTTCTTTGTAAAGCTACAACGACGTGATAGAAGCTGCAGTGTGCACATATTTGTGTGCCATAGCTTTGCAGACTTAACATGTGCTCCTGATTTCCATGGGTCTAGAGATTGCAATAATTCCAGACAGGGGTGCCCCACTCGAATCCTACACAGTTACTACATCCACACATTGCCAGAGCCCTCCGGGGGTGGGCGGTATAAAAGTCAAATAAATAAATATACATTAATAATAATGAGGATGGATGGATGGATGGATGGATGGATGGATGGATGGATGGATGGATGGATGGATGGATGGATGGATGGATGGATGGATGGATGGATGGATGGATGGATGGATGGATGGATGGGTGGGTGGGTGGGTGGGTGGATGGATGGATGGATGGATGGATGGATGGTGAACAACTGCTGGGCAACAATGACCACAGCGGTTCAAAATTTCTCAAACTCGGGTGGGGGTTAAACCTAGCATGTTAGCCTTAAATCACATGGGTCATGCGTGCCTGAACCTTCGTTCAAGAGTTTTTGGAACTGTGCACCTTCACCCTTCCCTCTATTTTGTATCTGGCCTGACTTTTTCTAAAATCTGACTGTTTCAGGTTTTCTGGGCTATGTGACCGTGGTCTGGTAGTTTTTTCTCCTAACGTTTCCCTCGCATGCATAGCCAGCATCTTCAGAGGTGTGTTACAGTAAGGTCGCGTTCCTCTCTACGGCTGGCGTGGAAGCGATTATGCAGTGGAGTATATTTTATACAAGGAAAAAATTTGGTGCCCAAGAAGAGGAACTAAGTGACGGGAATGCTGACTTGCTGCACACCTTAAAGCTTGTTACACAAACTGAGTGTGTCAGATCTTGGGGCAGTCTCCTAATAATACAGTGAATAATAAATGGTAGTAAATAGTAAAAGGCAGTCTCCTAATGATGGACTGTATGAGGGTGCCCAGTGCTTATATGAGTATTCAAAGCCTCCAGTTTCTTATCCATTGGCAAAATGGCAGTGCATGATGTGGGCACCCTACATTCATGCAAAGTTTATTTAGGGATGCAAACCTCCTCGCCCTAAATACTTTGCTTGGAATTTGACTGACCCAGAAACAGAAGTTTGAGTTAGGGACACAGGTCAACAGAACTGTGTGTGATTGTGCTAGCAAATCACTGCTGTCTTATGGAGACCCAATAGGGTCAAGGGAAGAAACATGCAGAAGCTGTTTGCTATTGCCTCCCTTCCTGTGTGTGGAGAGAGTTCTGAGAGAACTGTTATTGGCTAGAGACCGCTTAGCAGGCTACATGTGGAGGAGTAAGGGATCAACACCAGTTCTCTGTACTTCAACTCTGCACCACACTGGCTCTCCCAGGTAAAGCAGTGGCGTAGGAGGTTAAGAGATCGGGTATCTATAATCTGGAGGAACCGGGTTTGATTCCCAGCTCTGCCACCTGAGCTGTGGAGGCTTATCTGGGGAATTCAGATTAGCCTGTACACTCCCACACACGCCAGCTGGGTGGCCTTGGGCTAGTCACAGCTTCTCGGAGTTCCCTCAGCCCCACCTACCTCACAGGGTGTTTGTTGTGAGGGGGGAAGGGCAAGGAGATTGTAAGCCCCTTTGAGTCTCCTGCAGGAGAGAAAGCGGGGGATATAAATCCAAACTCTTCTTCTTCTTCTAAATAGAAACTGAACTGTAAGGCAGTTGTGAGATAGCGGCACGGATAAAGAGACAGGGACTGTGACCTACAGCCCTATGCTGCAACCTGACACTGTAAGGTTTCTCCAGACTAAGCCCCTTTATGCATGAAGAGCTTCATGCGATGGTCCTGGTCCTGCAGCGCTTTGGCAGTGGGGACTCCTCTCAGTTCCTTGTTTACATGTGAGAAGGTGCCTCACAGCCTGTTGGGTGGCTTGCATGGTTTACTTGCCCTGACTTTTGGGTCTCTTCCCCCATCCCATGCAAAATTAAAAATTTAAGATTATGATGTCTCCTCCCACCTTCCATTCCTCACACAGATAGATGGCTGGCATTTCCCTAAAAACACTCACACCAATGAAAGCAGCCCACACAATATCGATACAAGGAACATCGATCGTACACTTTAAGGCCCCCCCTCCCCCGAAGCCTGCAATGTTCAGTCTTGTGCTGGATGAGGGAGAGACTTGGAAGGAGCAAGACCCTGAAGTGAGAGGGAGATGTCAGGGTTTCTTCACTCCCACTAATGGCGGGGGGGGGGGGGGCTTCAGAATCTTTGGTGCTGCAAGTGGGATCGCATCAGTACAGAAATCTCTGCCCCACAGGAAACTTACCTCACAGCAAGGCAGAGCACCAGCGAATAATTGGCCTAAGTAGCTTCTACACCACTTAATATATGTTTAAAAGCTTTGTTTCAGCAGCAGTGGCATAGGAGGTTAAGAGCTCATGTATCTAATCTGGAGGAACCGGGTTTGATTCCCTGCTCTGCCGCCTGAGCTGTGGAGGCTTATCTGGGGAATTCAGATTAGCCTGTACACTCCCACACACGCCAGCTGGGTGACCTTGGGCTAGTCACAGCTTCTCGGAGCTCTCTCAGCCCCACCTACCTCACAGGGTGTTTGTTGTGAGGGGGGAAGGGCAAGGAGATTGTAAGCCCCTTTGAGTCTCCTGCAGGAGAGAAAGGGGGGGGGATATAAATCCAAACTCTTCTTCTTCTTCTTTCTTTGAGATTTCTGTCTGTGGTCTGATTTCCTTTGTCCAAACCCCATTGTGTTGGTCACCAGATTAATCCTCAGATTAAAGCAGTCAATAACCCAAACGACAAACCAAAAACAAATACAATTTTGCAAGGGACATTCTCTTAATAAAAGGGATGTATGATTGGAGGCAGGTGGCAAAGCATATTTTGGGGTGCGAAGGTCCCCTTTCCTTATTCACAGCTACATGAAGAATGATGCAGCACTCTGGAGGACAGAAAAATGAGGCTCTGGGGCTAGGGTTGCCAACCTCCAGGTGTGATCTGGAGCTCTCCCAGAACTGCTCTCCCAGCCACAGAGGTCAGTTATCCTGAGCAGAACTGCAGCTTTTGTTAACAGAGTTTACAACCTCACATTCCCAATGGTCTCTCTCCTCCCCCTATACTCGGTTGCCTCAAGACACAGTCCCCAGTCCTCCAGGGATTTCCCAAGCCAGAAGTAGCAATGTGACCTTCTTTGGGTCAAACACGCAACTAAAGCAGTGGCGTAGGAGGTTAAGAGCTCATGTATCTAATCTGGAGGAACTGGGTTTGATTCCCAGCTCTGCCACCTGCCCTGTGGAGGCTTATCTGGGGAATTCAGATTAGCCTGTACACTCCCACATATGCCAGCTGGGTGACCTTGGGCTAGTCACAGCTTCTCGGAACTCTCTCAGCCCCACCTACCTCACAGGGTGTTTGTTGTGAGGGGGGAAGGGCAAGGAGATTGTAAGCCCCTTTGAGTCTCCTGCAGGAGAGAAAGGGGGGATATAAATCCAAACTCTTCTTCTTCTTCTTCTAAAGGAGAAAACCTCCATTTGTAGGAGAGAGGAGCTGATTTGGAATGCTTCCAAGCTTCGTTTGATCTGGGATACTTCCAAAGTTATGTGAAATCTGCTTCAGGATTCAGGATGTCTGTGTACTTGTGTGCTGCATACCAGGCCAGAGGGGAAACCCCCTCCCTTTCTGCTCACAGCCATTTCTTATCAAGACAGTGGCTGACAGGAAAGCGAAACCACTTGGCCTGGGTCTCTCTTGTAAATCAGCTGATTGACCAGCGGGAGAATCGGGTTATTTTGAGCAAGTCTCATTCCAAATCCCCCCTGTCCATCTATCGCATGGAATCTACGCCCTGGCACCATTTCAGTATCTATTTCGGAGGCTCTGGAATGTCCTGAGCAAGACCAGGCACAGCATTTTAATTTATGATCCAATGAATTTGTTCCTTGGAGTATCTGTGAAGTGAGCCCTGGCTCATCAAAGCGTTTGTCGGGAAATTTTTTGTCAGTCTTCCAGGTGCCCCCAGTCTCATGTTTGTTTGAGGACCAGGAAGCGGCCACAGATGCCCTCAATTCCACACTCTGTATCCGTGCAAATCAAAATCTTCCACTCTGAAACTGTCGTGTGGACAAATACTTAATTAGCAGAGTTAATGCAATAATGAGGCAGAGACCAGTTGCTTTACTGAAATAAAGTTTACTTACTACAGGGAAGGGAAACTTGGAAGAAAAACAGTAAACATCTTTCTTACTAGCTAGCACCAACAGCCAGCTTGCTGCTTAGACTATTGCTGCCCGAGGGTGGATCACTTCTTGTCGCGAGGGCCTCTACAATGATACACATCACACCATTGCTGGGGTGTCTAAATTGGCCATAGCCATTTTATTGAGCAGAAGCGTGAGGAGCTAAGCATGGAGTCTGGATCTGGTCATGCGGGTACATGCTACAGCTCCGCCCAGAAGCGGGTGCCCAGTCCCGAGCTTCGATCTACTGTGGGGCTCTGCCGGGCGGTAGCTCCTGGCCAGAGATGTTCCCCCTTTCGGCCCGGTTAGAGCCAGGTGCATGCCTCTCTTATCGCTGTTGCCGTTCCCAAGAGGAAAGCGGCTCCCTAGCCCCCTTCCCCTTGCCCTTCGAGATCTTACCCGTAAGCCAAACCGCTCACGAACTAGGCTATGACATAACAGCATGCATTAACATATAAAAGTAGGGTGAAGAATTGGGCGGGCAAATCGTCGGACGGCAAGCACATGGCCTTCTGAACAAAGGAGGGCAAGTCGCGCTACAAAGCCTTGGCTCGCTCCTCCTTTCATCCGGTGACGCTGTCCCTTCCCATGGTGGTTCCCTTTCCAGTTCCGCCCCCGCCTGGGCAGTGCCAGCTGGGCTCATCCCAATCCCCCACCCTGATCAGCAGCTCCCGTACCATTGGTAATTCACATGCGCCTTTTACATGGCTACTACTATGGATAGGCTGGACTGAACTGAACCGCGTGCAGAAGCGCAGCACAAAGAAGATATATCACAAAGTCTACGTGCAGACCTGCATGTAGCCCACTTAACCAATTACCTGGTAACTGACTTCTGACCTCACTTAACTTTAATTGGCATGCAACAATTAACTCCTTCAGTGCTGGATTGTGTGACCGGCGCTTGCCAAATCCCATCAGAAACAGATGCACACTCTTGGTACACGTGGAGTCTTAGAAATGGCTCTTCTCAGGTTCCCTTAGACCCATCACACCCTTTCCTTTCCCATAGGTCAAAGAACCAATAAGAAGTTTTAGAGCTGCCTTGTTTTCCTGAGAAAACTTTCTGCAGCTGCTTCGAGAACAAAACACTTCACATACTGAACCCTCAAATTCTGAGGGTGAACATTTCCTAGAAATTTAAAGGGGTTTTCTCTGGTTGCTGAGAATGTCTATGTCTTGGGATCTGAAGGTATTTTAAAGGGTCAAATTAAATATGAGAGGGGGCCAGGCAGAGTGGGGATCCAACCAGTTCTCACCACTTCTCTAGAAGTGGTTACTAATTTTTTTTCTGAGTGCCAAGAAGGGGGGTTACTAAAGCAACCTCCCTGCCCAATAGGGACTGGAGGTGCGTGTGTGCGGCGGCGCCACTGTTCGAATCCCACCATCATCGGAACCTTACATTTTTTGGATCCCTCCGCTGGGGCCAGAACTCACCCAAGACGGCCGTCAAGGTAAAGCCAGTGGATATACAACTCTGAAATTTGGAATTGCTCATCCAAGAAACTGGTGGCGTGGGGGGGGGGGGGGGTTTGCAGGCTTTTTTGGTTCTCTAACTCTTTCAAGAATGAGGGTGTTTTGAGAACAGGGGAAAAATTGCTAGCAGCTCTCCCCATCCCCCGCACAAATCAGCTGCCCAACAGACAGTCCTGACCCCCCCGACTCGCAGGCTCAAATGAAAATTAGGTTCACATCTACTGGGTCATGCCTAGGGTTACCAACTCTACCCTGGAAAATTCCTGGAGATTTGGGAGTGGAGTCTAAGGAGTGTAGATTTTGAGGAGGGGATTTGTGGGGTTATGATACCATGGGATCCACCCACCCCCCCCAAAGCTGCCTTTTTCTCCAGGGGAGCTGATCTCTGTTGTCTGGAGATCCGTTGCCATTTTGGAAGATGTTTCTGTGTGTGTCCGAATTAGATGTTTGTTTCGTGTCATGACCTCTGGTTGCCACATTAAATTCAATTTGACTACATGCCGTTCAGTTGCAGGTGAGCCTTGACTTCTGGACCAGAACCAGACAGCCAGACAGTGTCTGCTTCCCCCACCCCACCCCAACCTTTGCTTCTGCAAACTGTCCCTCCCAAACGGCTGACAGCTTAGAAACCTTGTGAGGTTTCAAAACCAGGACTAAATCTCTTCTGGCTCTTGGTGGATCCACATGTTTTTGCTGGGATCACAATCCCAACTCCACGGGAAAGAGTCCCGGACTTCATATTTGGAAGAAGAGGGTGTCCCCATCCTCAATAGGACTGGCCACCCACAGCTCCCTCAATGTCCTCCTGAGGCTTCAACTACGCTGCTCCTCAGCAAAGAAGGGAGAGCTTGAGGGAAGAAAAAACTAAAGAAAAAATTATGTAGAAGGGGGAGAAAAGAAGAGGCTGTGGGAACCTAGTTAAGGAGCGAAAGAAACAATCAAAGAAACAATCAATCTCCTTCCTTAAATTTCTACAGATACGCATTCTTGTGATACCACAACTTCTGAGTGTGACCAGTTTTGGGTGGATTCTCAAGAGCCAATTAAGCCAGCATTTCCCAGAGTGAGTTCTAATGTTGGGCAGGTTCTGCAGTGGCTCTTTTGTCCAATAGTGGGACAGTCACGCCTTCTGGCAAACCAGGCAGTGAGTGAAAGAAATGCTGGCCAGAAGTTCTGCACCAGCCTGTCCTTAGTTGCATATATCCCCAAGGGTCCACTCAAAACAATGTCAGTCACTAAGCTTGAAAGCTTCCACTAATGTGCTTTGGGCATGAGGGGGTGGCACTGAAGGAACTCCACCTCTGGCAGCTCCTTGGGAGTAAACTCTTGATACAGCAGTACAATATCAGGAAGCTAACAAGGACACATCAGACATCAAAATAAGCCTTTCTCATCTAATCTGACCTCCCACCAATCTTGTGCTGACACTTGAAAAAATAAGTTGGTCTGAAAGTCAAAGGAGTAATGGAGTCCTATCAGCAGCCAAACATGGTCTGTTTGACTATCTGTCAATTTAATGGATGCATTTTTCCTTGAAATACAATACTTCATGCTAAACAACCCTAATCCCCCTGCAAAGATGCCTTCCATTCAAACCACCTCAACAGTCCTGGAAAACAGGCAGGCATTGCATAACGTCCTGTACATCTCCAAAGAGTAGCCACCCCCTTTCAAAGATGCCCATTCCAGAGAGCTCAGGCCACAATGGAAACGGCAGCTGGGACAAGCCTTTGGTGCTTGGATTTGTTTCTCCTCTCTGTGCCTCTACTGCACACGAGAACTGTCCGTTCATCCTGTGATCCTCCTCACCCAGCCCTAGTTGTCACTTTGGACCAGGATCCCATCCACCCACAGTCTTTTTCAGGGCCCCAGAGTGGAGTATTTGGGGACGGGTCAATATTCTGGGGGACTGCGAAGCCATGTGATCGATTATCATTAGATGATAGGGCTGCATTTGGGATCACACAATAAACAAAGAAGAAGAGTGTAGCGGAACAGCGGAGAAACTAAGAACAAAACTTACGATGCTATGGCTATGACCAGTACAACACTAATCAATAGAGTGCTTGTATTTAATATAAGTGGAATTATATCATACGAATATACATATCAACCTTCTATAAACTCACAAGCGACATGCATCTTGCAAGATGTCCTCTGCACATGCTCAGCCCTGAAAACTGAGATTCTTTGTACGAGCCATGTTGGATGTAGGCTGGATATCTTTAATCCCAACATAGGCAAGCACCTTGTTTTGTACCAAATTAATATGGTGACACACCCTTGATGCCATTTAATGGGCGTGAATTCAGAATTCCTGTGCTATTCTGAAGAATATTTATACACCTGCGTCCATGTTGTACTGCCTTGAAGAATCCTTACTCACCTGATTCTGTAACACTTTGCAACAATCAGGACTTATTTGATTCTACTCAACACAGGGAGAATTATGAACTTGCCAGTTTCTCCCGTGGTCTTGTGGACTTTATAGATATATATATATATATTCTGTTGATACACGGGTACTTATATTTGCACTTATTACATTCAAGCACACTATTTTGGTTGTACTTGTCATAACCATATCATTGTAGGTTTTTTCTTAGTTTCTCTGCATTTGGAATCAGCCAGGTGACGTATAGGACGAATTTCTCAGTGGGCTTTGAGTGGCCCTCAACCATTTTTCTTCCTCTTTGTACTTGGTTTCCTTTACCATTAAAATGGTTTGTGTCCTCCCACCTTAGTATAATTGATATTTAATTAATAACTCCCCAGTCTTTTCTGTATTGGCTTTGCTAGTATCAGCTGTTGTGAGAGTCAACTGATTTCTTTTACACCATCTCAAAGCATAGTGCTCTTAGTGCTATTGGGAACAAAATAAAAACAATAACCCAAAAATTAAACTGGAAAAAAATAGCATGACAAAAGTTACAAGTATGAAACAATTATTTAAAATTGGAACAATTAAATGATACCATTCAAAGCACATCAACTGTAAAATAAACAAAGTAGCATCTTAAAAATCCATTAGGAGGAACTTGAACATTTCGAAAAGAACATTTTCAGAGTCAGTGACCCCATTACAACAAAAAATGTATACCTTTCCAGTGTCAAATGGGAATGCATGTTCCTGTTTGTAGGACTTTGCAGGGAAAACAGCATCTGCCATCTGGCCATAAGTCTTGGGAAGTTGGCCTGTGTGTGTGTGTTAAGTGCATCAAGTTGCAGCCAACCTATGTTGACTTCATAGGATTTTCCAGGCAAGAGATGAACCAAAGTGATTGGCCATAGCCTGCCTCTGCATAGCAAACCATTGACTTCTTGGGTGGTCTCCAATTCAAGAACTATGAGTCCAAGCTAGACTGGGCCTTCAAGGTCAGAACAAAATTGCCCATTAGCTGATAGAGACTCATCTGAGGGGCAAACAAAGGAGTCAATTTCCCACTGACTAAAAAGCACGCAATAGTGGGGGGGGGGGGGGGGATCAGGTTTCAGACAGAATTACCCACTGCATTCTGTGCAAAGCCCGTTTCGTCACTGCTTCCCCCCGTTAGCGCGTTCTTTTCCTGAATCTAGATGAAAGTAGACCTTTTCAAAAAAACATGCACTGAATGTGGAGTGGTGGGGAGGAGCGGGGGTTGATCCGGATTATAACTACCTGCCCTTGAGAGTGATGTGGAGCCTACCATCCAATCAGGATGCAATGCCTTTTTTTTCTCTTTTGCGAACCGGTGATCCACGTGGATACAAAGCGGTTTTGACTGACTGAGTAGAAGGCAATACAAAGCAGTGCTACACATCATATCCACAAGGATCTGACTACATGGAGGATTGCGGAAAAAGGCTTTGCTTTAATTGCCCGTATCTTCGTCTCTGCGTAGAGTTGTTCAGTCCATGCTCGCGCAGACGTGTATCTGCATGGTTCAAAATAAAAAAAATTCCCGCCCCAACACAACACAGCAGCCAATCGGGATACCCCCTGAGTGGAACGCACATTCAATCTGCCTCAGTGGGGAATCGCCGTTGCTGCTCTGGCGTCTCCCGGAACACGGATTACGCTTGTGGGGCAGAAGCTGCAGTGGGCACGCTGAAACTGTGCTCAAAAGGTCCTGGTTTTTCCCAAACTGGTTTGTATCTACTTTCATTTTTGAAGTGGGGAATTGACCAAAGACCTGCAGGGGTTTTTTTTTTGCTTGTGTTCTTTTTATGATTCGCAAACATCCCCTCTGTGGATAGTTACAGTAAAGATCCTCAGGACTCTCCGGTGACCTTGTCTCCTTCACTGATGCCACTGTCTCCTCCACCGATGCCAGCTAATTTAGTACAAGAGGCCCTTGCTGACTTCAGATTACTATCACCGGAGGAACAGAAAAATGTGGTTGACAGACTGGAAGGAACTAGATTACAATTCATTAATATCATGAAGGCTCCTGATGGGCTGAACTTAGATAAGGAAGTGTGTCTTGTTCAAACGCAAACCGGTCTCCAAGTTCATCAAATCCTCCTGCTGTCTCTCCAGATACTGTATTTAAACCAACAAAGGCTATTGTCCACCATATGAGTAATGCTAGGCTTAACTCAGGGTATGCTGTTACTGACACCAACTGCTGCGTGTTCCATGATGTCACTCACTCTCTTGAGCTGGTCACAAAGCTGGACTGACGCATGAAGCCTGAAAGCAGCTTCTCTTCTCAGCCCTTGAAGTTTCTGTATCCTGGAATGTGGCGGGTTGGAATCACCAAGGCAAAAAATCCAGACTTTTCTGGATACCTTGCTCAGTTTGACATCATAGTGGCACAGGAGACTTGGTCTCTATCTCCTCCCCAACTCCGTGGCTGTAACACCCACTCTTTGCCTGCTTATAGAGCGGAGTACTATGGGGCGTCATAAAAGCTGGCCTGGCCATATTAATCCGCTCTAGTCTGAGATTCTCAGTCAAAGCCCTCCCGTCCTGTGATAATTTAAGCGCCAAGCACTCATTTTGAACTGGGACTCCTATAGTTTAATGGTGATAAGCGTGTATTTCCCCTTTTGTTTACGCGAGTCACGCGATCTCTATCTGTCTCAACTGGCAGAAATTTATCACTGACCTCCAGACAGTGCTGGCAGCTTAGTGCACTGATGTTAGCTGGTGACTTTAATGCAAGGATTGGTAAAGATGAGTGCACCCTCCAGTCTTTGACTAATCTGGAGGCAGAATCTCTTCCATGGTATTTCTGCCTCCCAAAGAGAACTTTCAAAGACAGCCAATCCAATCAAGCTGGTGCCGATGTGCCAGGCTTTGTCTCCAGTTTGATCTCATTTTTGCTCAATGGTTTGACGCACTTTGAAAACTCTGGTGACTACACCTACATCTCCCCACGTGGCTGTAGCACCGTAGACTTTATGATGATCTCCCATTCCTGCCTTTCTAACATCAAAGCTTTCAAGATTGATTTTTTCAACCCTGGAGGCGACCACCTCCCTCTCAGTAATGTGTTTTGACAGGGGGAAGCCACACTCCAACTATACATTCTCCACCCTCTCTATCAACTCCAAAAATTCTTTTAATGGAATGGTCGGTCTAGAACCAAAGACGCTGCACTGATTTGGGAGCCCACCTTACTTGAAATAGAGATCAAAACTATTAGGAATCTCTCCATCTGAAGAACTCATCAACAAATTTGAGATACTCTCTCAGGAGATTATTGTTGAGAACCTAACTACCAGCCCTGAAGATCCTTCCTCTTTTAGAGTGAGTAAAGGCTGACAAATGTTTTACAATAGACTGTAGACTCCTCAAAAGGCAAATGAGACAGATCTTAGCCAACTTCAGAAGCAACAATCTCCCCCACCTGCCACAAAGCTATTTTATTTTGAAATGAAGCTTAATGCAAGCTCTCCAAGCAAATCAGGAAAAAAGTCATCGAATCCAACTGGAAGCATGGGATTCAGGACTGTCCTGAAAGGCGACTCAAGGGGTTTCTGGCAGATTGTGGCTGGTGGTATGCGTGCTTCTCCCACACCATCAACCACCATAGACCAACATCTATGGTTCTCTTACTTTCAAGAGGGTGTTTGGTGACAACAGCAGAACTTCTGCCCCTGACTGCCCACTCTCCACCTTCACCTTCCCTACACTTGGCCCCCAGTGCTGCGTGGAAGAAATTAAACCTTTTGATTGAACAAGCTGTGAAGTCCCATAAAGGCCCCGGCCCAGGCGTTCTTCAGCCTGATTTATTTAAAACATTCATTGACTGGTGGTCTCCGGCTTCTAAGCTTTGCTATTTACTTCGGTTAATAACACTGGCATAGCCCCCTCTTAAGTGGACCAATGCCATAGTAACACCAATATTTAAAAAAGGAGACCCTAATCAACCAGTCAATTACAGGCCCATTAGCCTCCTATCAATAACTGGTAAGCTTTATGCCTAAATGCTTATTGAACAAACTCTCATCCTGGATTGACAGCAATAGGATATTGGGCTTGGGCGAATTGGTTTCAAAAGAGGACATACTACAATGAATCACTGTATGGTTTTAAATATGGTCATCTCTAAATACACCAAGAGAGGTAAAGTTAACCTCTATACCGCGCTTTGCTCCGATCTAAAAGGGGCTTTTGATTCAGTGAAGTAAAGAAGAGCTCCTCTGGCAAAAACTTGGAGGCACTGGAAATCGATCCCAAACTTTTAGCGCTTATAAAAGCCCTGCATACCTTACTTGTCAAGTGAAATACTAGCCTCTTGTTATAATGACCCCTAAAATTAGGAGTAACCAAAGGAGTCAAATAAGGTTGCATTATAGCCCCCTTCCTGTTCAATCTGTTTTTAAATGGCCTTGCCCCTCGCACTTTGAGAACAATTGACTCACACTGTCCCTTGTTAGGGGAACATGCCACTGTAATTCTGCTTTATGCTGATGATGCGCTCTTACTATCTGCAGCTCAAAGATTTGGCCTATCTCGCCTCCTACATAAATGCAGTGAATATTGCAATAACAACCTGCTGTCAATTAACCCTCTCAAATCTAAGATCATGGGTCTTTTCAAGTACCTTCAAGATTTCTAACTGGCACTTAGATAATGGCTTGCTATTGAACAGGTTAAGTTCTTCAAATATCTAGAATCCAATTTCCATCCTGCATCGAGTTAAGGTCAAACATAGGGAAACTGTTGTCAAGAGCTGTCAAATCACCCTCTGCTGCCATTGAAAGGTTTTTCTTTACTAAGGGTGGCAGATTTATTCCGGCTGCTCTAAAGGGTATTTAATGCCAAGGTGTCCCAACAACTTCTCTATGGGGTTTTCTATGGATAAAGCCTGGCATATATCCATGGAGGCGAATACAATCTAAATTTTATATAAGCTTTTTGGGGTCCCCATTGCGTTACCCTACATGCGCCCTCTGCCTCGAGGGGCAGGATTATACCTATTGGAAACAAAAGCATGGTTGGTCACCTTTAAATTTTGGATTAGGTTATGTTTCCTTAACAACTCTAACAGTTTCATTTATTGCCCCCCTCACGAACTTCAATCTTCTACCTGGGTGGGCTCATATCAAATCAAAGATTTCCTCCTGGGTCTTTCCTGGGACCAGCTCCTTATGCTTTCTCCTAGCGAGATACAGCGTTGTATCAAAGGTACGGCTATTCGACCAGGAACACCCAATATCTAGATTAGTAAAGCAAGGGAGCTTGTTCTCTCCCCTCCATTTTAACATCATGCCGGAAATGCAAGACAGCTGCATATTTAAACATCTTTGTCTTGACCCTAAGCTGAGGTGGCTATTGACCAGAAGCGAAGAACCAACACATTTCCACCTAACCTTTTCCCCAAGAGAGATTCACGGTACCTTCACAGCAAAAGCGTGCCTGTGAATACTGTCAAACCTCTGAGAAGTCATTGTAGCACATTTTATTAATTTGTCCAAGATTTAACGATTTTAGACCAAGCCTATTTCGAGAGGATCCCTTACTGGTCCATCAAGCTGCTTTTTTAATCTTAAATTGAACTATCTTCTGAATACAGAGAATCCCAAGCAATTGGACATAGTGGCCAAATTCTTGCTCACTATTACGAAATAATTTCCTGGTCTCCTCTTTCGCTCTGATGTATGCATTTTTGAAACAGGAGTACCTATTCTATCTTGTAAAACTGTATTTGGATTACTTAGCTCTGCTATGTTTTAATGCCTAATTAAGGTCTTTGAACTTGAATTTGAACTTGAACTTGATTTTGATGCAGAAGCAAATGAACTCAAGCAGGGCAAACAATAGGTGCCCTCTACTTGTGGCATTGCAGTGTAGTTCCAGAAGCAGCATAACTGCAGCACGCCCTGGACCCACAGAAGGGCAAAATGCAGTGGCGATCCTGCCTAGGGACAGGGGGTACCCTTTGTCCCCGGGCGCCCCCCATTTGGTCACGTGGGGCCAACATTTCAAGGTCGTTTGTGTGTTTTTAAATTTTTAAGTGTTTTTTCACGTTCCGGCCTGCAGGGGGCGCATCTTTAAAGCTGGTGGCACCAAAATTTCAGGGTACCATCCAGAGACTGTCCTGATGATACCACCCAAATTTGGTGATGTTTGGTTCAGGGGAAGCAAAGTTATGGACCCCCAAAGGGGGTGCCCCCATCCCCATTGTTTTCAATGGGAGCTAACCTGAGATGGGGCTACCCATTTGAGGGACCATAACTTTGGTCCCCCTGAACATAACTTCCCCAAACTTGGGTGGCATCATAAGAATGGTTAACAGATGATACCCTGAAATTTTGGTGTCACTAGCTTTAAAAATACACCCCTTCCAGGCACCCCAAGAAATTTGGCCAAGATTCTTTGTTTTGCAGTGACTTTGCTCCATTGTAGCCAATGGGGAATTTCTGAGTGTGTAGGCAGGCTGCACATTTTTGAAGATAGAGGCACCAGACTTTCAGGGTGGCTCCAGGAGAGGCCTCCTGGTAAAAGCATCCAGGTTTGGAGACGCTTTGCTTCTGGGGGGTTCCAATTTTATGGGCCCCCAAGGAAGGCTTATTTTGTTTCCCTGCTCCTGCACCACGCAGAAGCCTGTGGGCTGAGTTCTCTCAGAACTCTCTCAACTCTCCCCCCCGCCCACTCCAGAAGCAAAGCTCACCAAGCTTGGATGCTATTACTCAAGGCCTCTTGGAACCACCTTGAAAGTCTGGCGAAGATATTCAAAAATGTGCAGCCTGCCTCAGAAATTCCTCATTAGCTACAATGGAGCAGAGTCACTGCAAAACAAAGAATCTTGGGCAAATTTCTTGGGGTGCCTGGCAGGGATGTATTTTTAAAGCTAGTGACACCAAAATTTCAGGGTATCATCTGTTAACTATTCTTATGATGCCACCCAGGTTTGGTGAAGTTATGTTCAGGGGGACCAAAGTTATGGTCCCTCAAATGGGTAGCCCCATCTCAGGTTAGCTCCCATTGAAAACAATAATGGGATAAGGGGGCCACCTTTGGGGTCCATAACTTTGCTGCCCTGAACCATACATCATCAAACTTCGGGATTGGCTATCACCAGAGGCACAATCTTTGGATGATGCCCTGAAATCATCAGTGCCACTTGCACCTTTAAAAATGCGCTCCCTACAGGCAACTTACCAAAAATACCCCCAAACCAAATACCTTGCATTAGCATTTGTTCATATTTGGGCAGGACATAATCCAGGACAATTTTTTTGTCGAATGTGCCTTAAATTTGCCTTGAATTCCCAGCCGAATATGGTATTTGTTTCATCTGAATCTCCAACCCTCAAAAGTGATGCTGTTTCAGGGTGGGGAAGAATCACCCCAAACAGCATCACTTTCCCAATTTTGTTTTAACTGGGGACCCCAGATTCTCCCTTTAAAAAGGTAGATTTAAAGAAGAATCTAGGCTCCTAGTTTAAACACCATTGAAAGTGATGCTGTTTCCACTGGAGGTGTTTTGTGAGAGATGATGCTGACATTTGTTTGGTAAATGTTTTGCTGGGGGTGATTTGTGAGAGATTTACATGCTTAATACCCACTTGCACTGGCTTGGAGTTGTTTCTCAGGCTAACAACCTACCTCAAAGGGTTGTTGTGATTAGGAAATTAGGAAAAGAGTTGGTGGGGAGAGAGCCATGTATGTTTTGATGGGAGTGGGAGGTGTTTTGTGAGCTGGTACAAAAAATCATTGTTTGTTCATGGTGGGGGAGAGTGGCTGCCCATACGCCGGGCAGGGGGGGGGGGGGCGCCAAACACAGGTTTTGTCCCCGGGCACCAGTTTGCCTAGGTACGCCCCTGGTTTAAATACTTAAGTGCAGAGAATCAAACTAAATCTAGGCATGACTTCAGCTCATTCAGTGATGATTACTAAATACTGGCAATCAAGATGTCTTGAATTGACTATGAATTAAAGAAACCATATCTTGGTTGTTTCAGAATGTGTTGCAGCTGCGCACTTTTCTCCTGCTACCGAGGCGGCCGGCCGCGACTACTTGCCTGTTGAAAAAAGGAATCGGCTTTCCCAAAGCCTTTCCGGGCCCGGGGAAGCGATTTTGGGGGGAGCGAAGTCCGGGGCTCAACCCAAACCTTTGCTGGGTGAAGGCTGACCGCTGCAGGTGGAGCAGCGGACGCGGAAACGCAGGCAAGGCGGCGAAGGGCGAGCCGGGGCTGCTTACCGGCGCGGTATCTAGAGGGGATCCCCGGGGCGGGCGGTGGGTTGGGAACTGGGGCAGGGGGTCTCTCCTCTCTCGCCCCACCATGCAGAGCCTCTCTGTGCCTTGGCGGCGCTTCCGGATGGAGGACGGAGCTTCTAGCAGCCCTAGAGCGAAAGCGAAAGCTACTTTGTGTAGTTTGACGCCCCTCGAGGAGGACGCGGGAGCTGGCCAAGGAGTGCAAGTTTGCATTTGCGCCTTGTTTTTCTCCCCCTCTGGGCGTTTTCGCACACACTTTTTATTCCAGAATAAAAGCGAACCGCATTGATTCTTTACCTTTTTAATGTAGTTTCGTCGCTCGATGGCATTCACACATGGCCCGGTAGTCACGCATCTTCCGGCTTGCCGCGCTCGGGTTTTGCATCCCTCAGAGATGCTTGCGGCACAAGCAGCGAATCTGATTGGCTGGCTGGCGCAGTCCTGGGGCAGTCCGGGGGTGGGGCCTAAAGTTACCCTGTGGCGGGTGGGGCTGAGAGGCTCCGAGAAGCTGTGACTAGCCCAAAGGCCACCCAGCTGGCATGTGTTAGGAGTGCCCAGGCTAATCTGAATTCCCCAGATAAGCCTCCACAGCTCAGGCTGGCAGAGCTGGGAATCCAAACCGGTTTCTCCAGATTAGATACCACGAGCTTTTAACCCCCTCATGCACTGGCGGGAGTGTTTTTCTGAGTGGTTCTCTTCTCCCGCTCTGGGAGAAGGCACAGGAATACCTCTGTTCCGTTTTCGAGGAGGACTTTTCGGCACCGGATCGCCCGAAAAGAAAAAGAGAGGGGGACGAAAACAGTGGAATGCCCTCTTCTCTACCCTACTTTAGCAGGATGAGAAGGGAAACAGGGGAGAAAACCCACACGCATCCCACCCCACCCCCAAAGGAGGTCTGCAGGCAAATAAGGCACCCGTTGTGCATGACTCAGATCTGACTGTGAAAAGTATGGTACCTTGCCTTGCAGAGACCTTCAGCAAAGACTGCCACTATCAATATCGGAGTCTGGTTAGTGTCTGTTGACAGGCACCCTTACACCCATGTGGAAAGCAAAACATTACTCTTGAGTGCACTTCTTCACATGTTTGCTAATTCACATATGAAATGGAGGCTGGGGACCATTTAAAGACAGGAAGCGGAGCTTGTAGGGGAAAGGAAACAAAATCTGCAGAATCATAGAGTTGGAAGAGACCACAATGGCCATCAAGTCCAACCTCCTGCCATGCAGGAACACACAATCAAAGCTGACATATGATCATCCAACCTCTGTATAAAAACCTCCAAAGAAGGAGACTCCACCACTCTCCAAGGCAGTGAATTTCACTCTCGAACAGCCCTGACAGTCAGAAAGGTCTTCCTAATATTTAGGTGGAATCTCTTTTTCTGTACCTTGAATCCATTACTCCTTGCCCTAGTCTCTGGAGCAGCAGAAAACAAGCTTGCTCCCTCTTTAACATGACATTCCTTCAAATATTGAAACATGGCTATCATATCACTTTTTAACCTTCTCTTCTCCAAACTAAACATACCCAGCTCCCTAAATCTCTCCTTGTAGGGCATGACCCTTTGGTCACCTTCCTCAGGACCAGTCCCAGCTTGTCTGTATCCTTCTTAAATTGCAGTCACCAGAACTGAGCACAGTATGCCAGATGAGGTTTGACCAGTGCAGAATAGAGACGTCAGCCATGACATAATATATTAGGTCACAGACCTTTAATTAATAAACAAACTCTGTATTGTTGATCAGCAGCGTTTATTGGAAGGCAATGGCCCACCAGGTGCCTTTGGGAGCTCACATGCAGGATGTGAAAGCAATGGCCTTCTGTGGCTGTTGCTCCCGAGCACCTGGTCTGTTAAGGCATTTGCAATCTCAGATCTAAGAGGATCAAGATAGGTAGCCATAAATCAACTTCTCCATAAATCTGTCCAAGCCCCTTTTAAAGCTACCCAGGTTAGTGGCCATCACCACCTCCTGTGGCAGCATATTCCAAACACCAATTACTCATTGCGTGTGGAAATGTTTCCTTTTATTAGTCCTAATTCTTCCCCCCAGCATTTTCAATGTATGCCCCCTGGTTTTAGTATTGTGAGAGAGAAAAATTTCTCTCTGTCAACATTTTCTACCCCATGCATAATTTTATAGACTTCAATCACATCCCCCCTCAGCCATCTCCTCTCCAAACTAAAGAGTCCCAAACGCTGCAGCCTCTCCTCATAAGGAAGGTGCTCCAGTCCCTCAATCATCCTCGTTGCCCTTCTCTGCACTTTTTCTATCTCTTCGATATCCTTTTTGAGATGTGGCGACCAGAACTGAACACAGGACTCCAGAGATGCTGCGGTCGCTGCAGTGTGTGCTTTATATAAGGGCATGACAATCCTTGCAGTTTTATTATCAACTCCTTTCCTAATTATCCCCAGCATAGAGTTTGCCTTTTTCACAGCTGCCATGCATTGAGTTGACATTCCCATGGAACTATCAACTAAGACACCCAAATCCCTTTCCTGGTCTGTGACTGATAGCACTGACCCCTGTAGCGTGTATGTGAAGTTTGGATTTTTTGCCCCTATGTGCATCACTTTACATTTAGCTACATTGAACTGCATTTGCCATTTCTTAGCCCACTCACCTAATTTATCAAGGTCCGCTTGGAGCTCTTCGCAATCCTTTGTGGTTCTCACCACCCTACATAATTTAGTATCATCTGCAAACTTGGCCACCACACTACCCACCCCTACTTCCAGGAAGAGTGGAGGTTCTTCACTCCCTGAATCTTGGGGAGCAGTGAGGCTGCTTTGGGAGCTAGTTGATCCCTTGCCCATGGTGGTTGGAGTCTGGCCTAGTGGGATCTAGTAGCGCAATGGAATGTGACCTAAAATAAGGCAGTCATATCAGAAGGCTTTATTGTTTTCTGAATCACCTTTTCCTTTGTGAGTTTTGACCTGTAGTAGTTCTAGCTATTTTTGATTTTTTTCCCCCCATTCTTAATTAACCTTTTCTTGTTCAAACTGCCTGAGTATCTCACAACTGAGATTTGGCCAACTGGGGTTGGGTGTGGGCAGAGAGGGTGATCTGGGCTTTCTCCAGTAAAGTCCTACAACTAGAGACATAACAGTCAGTTTGGGCCCCTGGGGGAGGACGGAGGGTATGTTGTGTGGGGAAGAGAGTTCGTGTCTGGAAAATCTGCTCAGGATCATGCGCCATACCATGATGTTGGCATCTTCATAAGTGTTAAATAGAGCCCTTTAAGGGGGAAAAAAAACCCTCTGCTACTGCAGGTTCCTATCACTCTAGTGGGCAAGCAACTATCAGTAGAAAGACACAGACTCCAAGGTGTTACTGAGCAAACTGAAACACTTTATTGGAAGAGACTTTAGTACAATGCACTACAAAACAGCCCGCATAATATACAATTAAATGGTAGCAGGCATAGGTAGAGAATGCCCAGAAAGATAAGTATATGGGATGCATAAGCAGGCACTGCATACATACATATAAGTGTAGAATACAATTCTAAACCAATCCCCAAAAGAGAATACATTGGGTAGTGGAAAAATGAACCATAAATCATAACATATTGTAAATAGTCTTCAAATAAAAGGCTGCAGATAAAGAGCAAGTTAATGCTTGTTAGTGAATGTAAGCATGCAGTATTGGGGTTGCCAAACTCCAGGTGGGGGCTGGGGATCTCCTGGGATTACAGGCTGATCTCCAGACAATAGCACCAGTTCTTCTTTAAATGTGGAAAACCATCCTGCACAATTGGGTTGCAAGGAATCACAGTTTCTGATGCAACGGGACCTACAAATTTCCCTTGGCATTGCAGTCACCAATAAACTTAAACAGCACAATAACATTTCAGAATGCAAGCAAAAACAGCATCTGGTCATAGAACAGGTAATGAGCTTTCAACAGAATAGCCGAAAAACAGCACAAACCTATCATGAAATTTAGAACCCTGTGTTTTCCCTCCAAACAACGTTTGCACTTTTAAAAATAAGTGGACAAACACATTTTTCAAGAGGACTCCATTGGCTGAAAGTGCCTAATATAAAGGAAAATTGCTGTAGTACAATCAGAAAAAGGAGAGTGACAGTAGACGAGTGCTTGATCTCTAGGTTAGCATGAAAAACCAGCTGACAAAAGCTACTGCTACACTTCTTCTCTTCCCCTTGATTCTCCCTACTCTTGTGGGAGGTGGGGCAACTACACTATTGAAACCTTTATGCTCTATGGTCTCTTGGAGCCTACCAGCCACCATTTTCCTGCTGAACAGGCAAGGAACTGGCACCAGGGGAAGATCTCCAGTGGGGGACAGCAATAACATGGCAAGCCCAGGGCCACTTCAGCCCTTTCCCCTTCAAAATGTACAACTCTGCACAACTTTGTTAGTGGAGGGCAGGTCAACCTGACCATCTGCAGTTAGCCAACCAGCTTGCTCTCTTTTCTTGCACACTGCTGTGCATCCCCAAAACACTCTTGACATTCTGGGAGAATTTTTTTTTGTTCTCTATTATTTCCAGTGTAATAACTGGTAACTGATCCAAAACAGGTCATTTCAGATATGATTTTGGGTCGGGAACATCCATATTCAAAATGTGGTATTGGAGAAGAGTTTAAGAGAGGCTGTGAATCACCAAAAAGCATGAGTTCTACATCAAATCCAGCCTAAACTCTCCCTAGAGACTAAAATGACAAACTGTGGCTGTTGTACTTCCATCCCATTATGAGAAGACAAGACTCACTGGAAAAGACAATAATGCTCGGGAAGTTAGAAATGATATGATGGCTCTTAATACACACTTATCCAAATGCAAACCCCTTGTTGTGCAAGTGCCCTCAGAGGAAGGAAGGAGAACTTGAACATGGAATTGGAAAGTGGCATCGCAGGATGTAATATTGCAACCCTTGAAATAAAGGATTTGTTTAGGCCTTTAAGCCAACCCACCCACCCCTCCAATGAAGCCAAGCCAAGCCTTTGCCTGGAAGAATGCAATTGTGTAAACCTTTAAAGAAGCAGGCATAGAAATAAGGATATTACTCAAATAATTCTTTTCTTCTCTTTATTTTTGATATATGTATACCTTTAGATAAGTTGCAGATTCCTTGGTATTACATTGATATTGCTTTGCTTGTAATGTTACCCATGAACATCCAGAAAATTAATATCATTACTAATCTCATGTGTGTATAATGAATATTGTGTCCAGATTACTAGTGAAACTCTCCCCTTACTTTTATTATACAGAAGAGTGTAAGAGATTCTTAATTGTTGTATTGTCACCTATGAACCCCAAAACGCATATTCATATATAACCTATGTGTGCGTATTAAATGTACTACTAGTGTTATTATCTCCCCATATAGGAATAAGCTGAGTATTTTGTTACAAGAGTAAGAGAGTCTTTGGAGAAAGAAAGAGAGAGAATCAAGTTAAAATATTCCTTTTTGCTGTATTAATAGAATAAGTTCCTTAGGGTTACATTAGCTTCTATTTTAGCTGATATTAAGTCTCCAGAAAGTGAGCTAGAAAATGCAAAATGAGCCAACACCCTTCTGCAACCGGATGAACCCATCAATTTAAACAAAGGACCTTTGGACTTATAGAATAATGGGATCAGGGTGTGTTGTGACTGTTGGAAGATATCACTCTACTTCCCATTGGATTATTTGTACTCTCCACTAACAGTTTTTGATAGTTTCTGTATTATGTGACAGGGGACTGCCCCCTTCCTTGTTTGTACGATGGGGATGGGGACTGCCCCCTTTCCCCTCTGATTGGTTGAAAAACTATAAAAGGACTGTGCTTTGCTCTGTGCAGGGCGGTCTGGCCTAGAAAGAGCTTGAAATCACAATAAAGAACCTCTGCTCTGATGGCGGCCTGCCTCTGCATCCACTCATTGCCGCCAAAGCTGAAATCACTCTGAAATCATTGTAAAAGTTACTGGGGAGGCCGGTAACAATATCACTAGTTGGTATCACCTGCCCCAGGTATCACCTGCCCCAGATTTCCTCATGTCCCACCCAACACCTCCCAACAACTCCATCCCTGACTGGAGGTTACCTCTGAGGTCTGGAGCCCAGGCCCCCCGAGATGCTGGCAGACCTCCCCGAATCACCCCAGCCATCAGAGCAGTCCAGACTGAAGGCACCAGGCAGGGAAATGCTGCCATAGCTGGCTTGGCTTTCGCAAGCTCCTGGGAAGGGACAAGAAGGGCCTGTGATAAGCAACAAGCTGGCGCCAGTGAAGCAGATGGCAGCTGCAGGATCCAGGTCTTCCAGTGGTGGATAGGGTGCACCTGGACTCTAATAGGCATGGAGGGTCGGAGCACCTTGTCCTCCCTGCACCTAAAAGGGATGACAGAACCATGGCCTGGCAAGCCAGTCAGGGCCACAGCAGAGTCAGATGGATGGCCCAGGGGTCTATGAGTGGGTGGAAAAGGGTATTGGGGGGCCAAGCATGAGAGGGGGGAAGGGGAAAAAAGGCAAGAAAGAGGTGGGCAAGGGGGGGGAAGAACGGAGGTAGTGAAGGATAGATTGAGGAGGGACAGACAGTAACAGAAATGAGATAGAAGAGGGGTCGGCAACCTTTAACACCCAAAGAGCCATTTGGACCCTTTTTTCCACGGAAAAGAAAACACTTGGAGCCGCAAATACTTTTTGACATCTAAAATGAAGATAACACTGTATATATTGGGGTTTTTTTTTACCTTTACACTTTGTATAAACAATTATAGTGTGTTATGAAATCCATTAAGTGCTACATCACCGTCATCAGCCAACCAGGCAGCTGGGACAGGAAAGCCGGAAGTGGCTTGGGATAGATGTCTCAGGCTGTGCCTCTCTAGGAATGGGGACTCTTTCCCATTAACCCTTAGGGCGACTCTCTGAAGGAGGCTGAGAGGACCCAAGCCATGTGGAGCCACATTACGATAGAGCCTCATGCGGCTCCTGAGCCACAGGTTGCAGACCCCTGAGATAGAAGAAGGGAAAGGAAAGGAGTGAGAAGAAAGAAAAACAAGCAGTGGGCCATAATAGATTTAGGTCTGCTGGCTGCTAAGGCAGCCAACTGAGTTTCTGGGGCTTAGCCCTGTGGTTCTGCCATGTGACCAACTGCAACCTGTACTCCCTGACCACCAGGAGCAAGGGCAGGCCGCAGACCACCCAACAAGGGGAAAGAGGAATGGCACACCGGGCCAACCTTGGCCGGGAGGAGGAGGGACATCACCACACAAATATGCAAAACAGAACAAATGAATGAAGTGATGAGGGAAGTAAACTGAAATAAGGACAAACTTGCATATGGTTACATGAATGAATGACTAGTGGCTGCAGAATGCAATGCACAAGATGAGCATAAGTGTAATAGGCATGGTATAACTACAAAGATGTAGTATTAATTACGGGTTCAAAGGCTAAGAGTGATAACTTCACCAAGCGCTCCCCTGTGATATTTCAAGGCACGGTGGAAAGAGGACACCTGAGGTGCTCTTCAAGCAAAACAGGGCCAGAAAGTAGAAAATGGTGTCCTGGATACCATGGATCGCTAAACAAACAAGGACCTTGATTTGTTTTGGAGGGCTGCCATAAGTTGGAAGCAACTTGACAAGGCCGAACATATGCACACAAGAAAAAGGAATAAGAAAAGACCCAAGATATATATTGCGGTTGAACTCCAGCCTACTCCCAGCACCCTCCAGCACACTCATGCGAAGCAAAACTCTGATTGCAGTCATATTTAACTCCTATGAGTCCAGTTATGTGGACTGTTAGTTGACTATGTTGGACTGTAGACGAAAGAAGTCAACAAGGCAAAAACAACAAACCGATGAAAAAGAGATAAGAGAGAATAAAAACAAACAAAAATTAAATTTAAGAAATTAAGAGGAAAATAGAGAATGCCTAAAAATCGGAAACTGGTGTTTCAACAGTACACATATTATATTATCCCTTCCAAAAGCACCCTAAAGGTTCCCCTTGGTGATACATTGCTGAGGGGAATCAATACTGATGAGCAAACTGCCTATGAGGGAAGTTGGACACCATTGTCTCATTGAGGAGCTCCTGGTCAGTTTCTGGAGGGGCCAAAAGTTGAAATACAGTTTCCTTTCCTTTCCAATATTTTGGTTCTGAGCATCATTCATTCATTTGGTGCTTCCTCTTCTGTTTTTCAGATGTCAATTTTGTGATTCTAAATGTTCAGTAGCTTTTCCTGAACACTCTAAGCATCTTCACTTATTTGCTTTAGGCTTCTTAGAAGGCGTGACATGGTACCCAAAGTGGTACTTCCACCAACCAGGACATCAAACATCTAGTATTTATTCTTGGATTTTGTTTCCTCATATTTGTATGAAATTCATATGCTCTTTGCCTCAGTCTACTTCTTCTATGTGTGTCTCAGCACATATCACAGGTTAGAACGCCGCAGCTTTTGCCCGGACGTTCTCAGCATCTTTCTCAACATCATGCAGAAAATTTTTCAGGATGTAGAATGTTGTTCCAAAAGAAAGCGCTCCACCAGTTAAAGAGCCCAACACCGGTACAAAATCAAGAACAACTTCAACTGTGATCATGGTTCCGCACACGACTGACTTCGTCAGCATATCAATTACAAATTCTGTGGTGATTTGGCTGGCCAGCGGAGACTTTTTGATAGCTGATTTCAAGGCATCAACAGGTTTGCCAACCCGTTTTGCAAGTCTATTGAGGGAATCTTCATCCAAGCCAAAGACCTTACAGATGTGTATCATTGACCCCACTAAGATGGCAAGATCACAGACAACAGAAAGGCCAGGGACAGGAACTGCCCCAATGACACAGGACAAAAGAGCTACTTTCCTGATATAGGCCTCCATAGTAGCCCTTTTCTTCTTCAGGGCTTCTTTGGAGAAAGCTGGCAAAGACAGAATTAAAACATCTCTCTTGAGGTCATCCAACTCATCCTCCAAAGTCTCTTGCAGGAGAGGAAAATCATACTTATCCAAATGCCATCTGGAAATGAGAAAAACCCGCGGATTGGATTCTCCTGCCTGTGTCAGATTCTCACAGCAGTATTCCCTAATCTTTTCCAGGCATTTCTCCTCGCTGTAGTTTGGTTTTTTACTCTCAGAATCTATACTGCTATCTACTCTCGTGCGCACGTAGTAGAACCTCTTGTTCATTTTACGAATTTCACGAGCCAGGAGGACATCATTCTCAGTGAAGCGATTTGAGGCAATGATGATGAAAAAATCGTACTTTTCAAATTTTACCTTCTTGAGGTATTCCTTTGCTTCAAAGTTAGGTGTCCCAATTCCTGGTAGATCCCACATTGTCACATTTGGGAATGTGGGATGCAGATAGCTATCTCGCTTCCTTGTTGTTTCCGTCTCTCCAGTCTCAGCTGCACCATCTTCAAAGTCTGTCATTCCTCTCAGGGCATTGACAAGAGATGATTTACCAGCACCTGACACCCCTGTGATGGCAATTTCAAGAGTAGTATTTTTTAATAAATCCAGATCTTCTTGACATTTTTTTGTCACATCTGGAAGATTTTTATTTTCCCAGTCTTTCTGTAGCTTTTCTAGTTCCTCTGTTACCATGTTTTTTGTGATGGCAGCTCCCATGGTAGTTCTTGATATTTGCTTGAACAAAGAAAGAAAGAGGAAGAGAGACTGTTAAATTAACAACAGATATGCCCAAGAGACGCTGTTCTTTGACAATATAGACTTAGCTGTGTGAGAAAACCGATTTAGTGAGAGTATTCCCGCCCCAGTGGAGGGCTAAAACCAGACTTCATGCTTTGGGAATTTATAATGGGAAAAGATGTGGTGGCATTTAAAAACTCATTGGATGTTGTGGTTCTCTGGCCCTTTCAATGCATTTTCCAGCTGGATTTTACTGTGTGAAATAGCAAAATCCACTTGCATACAATTGTGAAAGTGGATTGAAAGTGCATTATTCTGCATGTGTGGAAGGGGCCTCTGGGTTTCAGGCCTCAAAGTTTTGTCCCATTATCTCACTTGCTCCTGTACCTGACTCATCCTTTAACTCTTGTGAAAGCACACGTCATTGTGACATTAATTTCCCCCAGAGTGCCTTTAGCAACCAGGCTGAAAAGCTTGAACCAAAGTTTGAACAGCCAAGAAACAAGCTAGACGAGGTTGCTACCAGACTGAGCTATGGTGGAAGACAGAGGCTCTCCACCCATCTCAGCCAACCCTTGGGGGTGCCTAGAAGTGCAGTGCAAAAATGGTAAGCCCGTTCCTTGCATTGGTTCAGTGCACCCATGAGGAGAAAGAACTATTTCTGGAATTGTCCCCTCGTGATTCCATCCTTTTAGGGCCATCGGTCCCGGAGGAGATCACTGGTATGGAGTGTGTTGGCCTGGAGTGGTTGGCATGGGAGGTTGGCTGTCCTTCAGGTGTACGATTAGCCTAGTGCCCAGGGCCTGGCTGCTGGAGGTGGTGGCGGACTGGGCACTCTGCGGTTCCCCAGACTTATTGTCTTGGGGACTTCAATGTCGTGTGAAACACACGCCTCATGGCAACGCAGGCCTGTGTCATCCATGGCCTTTGGTCTCTCCTTGATAGAATTCTGGCCCCACTCATGAGGCGGTCCTCTCTGGATTTGATCTTTGCGTTAGGATTGTAAATGTGGTCATATCCTCTTGCGATGAGAGTGCCCATGGTCACGATCACTATGCCCTGAAGATTTGGTTTAGACATGCTGCCCGTCTAGGCGTAGTTGCCATGAGACTTATGGATGTTGGATTCCTGGATGCTCTACGGGATCCTGGAACCCACCAGCACCCTCTCGATGGACTAATTAGGCGGTTAAGGTCACCGCCTCCTTAATGCCATCGAGGTTGTTGCTCCAGCCCTCTAAGACCCCGGTCTCGGCTCCTGGTATACCCGAGGAGCTCACGGCTGTCTAAGCGGGGCCAAAGAGGCGCGGAAGCGGTGATAATGAAGTCTTTCGTGAGGAGCTCTTGTGAACATCTTATAGAGACGTTTTGCCAAGAAGGCCTATAGGGATGGCGATGAAGGAAGGCGAAGGTGATTGCCCTCTCTCGCATCCTGCTAGCTCCGCCCAGCACAATTGTTTCGAACTATTACGATTAAACACTCGACTATCAGAGGTTCAAAAAATGATCAATTGGCTGTGGCTGTGAGGCATTTATGAGCTATTTAGCAGATAAAAGTCGTTATCATGGGGATATACCACTTGGAGACAATTTCAGACTGGAAGCCCTTGCGTCTTCTGGCCCCTTAGCGGCCAGTTTTCCCTGCTCTCGGAAGCGCTGTGACCAGGCGCGGCTTAGCTGTTAGACCAACTACCTGTCATATGGATCCGTGCCCTCTTGGCTTATTAAAGATATTGCGGGAGGAGTTCGACCACCTGTTGAATATTATCAATGGCTCCTTTGAGCAAGGTCTTTCCTGGTGGGTTGAGAGGGCAGTGGTCCACCCACTCTTAAAGACGATCGGTAGATCTAAGGTGATCCGGCCAGTGCAGCCCAGTTTGAATCTTTTCGTTTCTGGGAAGGTAATTGAGAGAGTGATATTTAGGTAGCTTCAAGGTTTCTGGAGATTTTATCGACCGATCCTTCCAGTCCATTTCCGTGCTGGGCATGGGGCGGAGACTGTTCGTCATGCGTCCTGAACATCCATTATGCAATGACCGGCGGATGGTATGGTACTAATGGATTACATGGCGTTTGATGGTGATGCGATCACGATCTTTTGACCCACCACCACCAGCTTCGAGTGCGGGGCACTGTCATCAATGGATTGCCTCGTTTCTCCGGGACGAGGAGTCAACAGGGTAATAGTCGCGGGGACAAAGGAACTTACTCGAGGGTGCCAAAACTTTATTGCGGTGTACCTCAGGGGCTGCTGTCCCGTTGTTATTCTTAACATCTATATATCGCGACCCCTTGCTCGGCTAGTGATGCGGAGCTTTGGGCTGGTCTGTCACCAGTATGCTGATGACGCAGCTCATTCTGTTGATGGAGGGGAGCGTCACGCCCAGCTCTGCAGCACTGTTTAAGGCGAGTTGCTTCCAAGTTCAGGATTTAGAAGCAGAGCAGGCTAAAGCTGAATCAAACAAAGGCGGAGAGATCCTTTGGCTAGGCGAGGGCAGGGGACTTTCAGCTGCGGTGGGAGAGTCTCATTGGCACCGACCCCTCAGTCGCAGCCTGGGGAGTCACCTGGATTAAAATCTCTTTCAATGGGGAACCCAGGTGGCCCATACAACCCGGGTTAGCGTTTTTCCATCTTAGCCAGGCCGGCTGACTGGCCTTCTCTCCCAAAGCGGACCTGGCCTGATGGTCCATGCAACGGTCACCTCCAGATTAGACTATTGCAACTCGCTCTATGCGGGCCTCCCTTCGCGGCTGATCGAGGAAATTAAGTGGTCCAGCGTCACGGCGACGCGTCTGCTCCGCGGTGCCTTTTAGAATCACATCATGCCGTGTTAAGTAAGCTGCTGCACTGGCTCCCAGTTGAATTCGGATGCGTCTTCAAATATAGAGTTTTAACCTTTAGGGCCTTAGCGTGGCTTTAGGACCCTCGTACCTCACAGACCGTCTGGCCCCATATGTCCCGCGCCAGTCTCTCTGCGTTCTCGCGGAGGCCAATCTGCTGTTGATCCAGCCTCTATGATCTGGCTGGCCTCCCACCAGGGCCAGGGCTTTCTGACCCTAGCCCTGCCTGTTGGAATGCTCTCCTCCAGCTGTCGGGCCCTGGGGTTACTCAATGAGTTCCGCCAGGGCCTGTAAAGACGAGCTTTTCACCCGGGCCTTTGGGGAGAACTCAGCAGCTGATGATGTGGGTGCCCGAAACAAACATGCTGAGAAACACTCTAGACCCACTGTCCCTCTCTTAAGAGGAGGTTTTAATGAGTGGGATGCCATCTATTTAAAATTTAAATAAGGTTTAATATTGAATGCTGCATTTTAAAGTCTTAATTATTTTTATCTTCCCCGTTTTACTGTTTGGTGTTGTTAATGTTGGACCGCAGCCCTGGGCCCTCCGGAAGGAGAGCGTTATAAATGCAATAATAAATAAAATAAATAAATAAAATAAATAAACTAAATTCAGCTATTAGTATTAGGACCAGGGCGGTCCACCGGCCTGATATTCTCCTTTGGAGTCAGCAAGATAGGAAGGGATGCCTGTGTTTTCCTTCCTCACTTCAACTAAGAAATTTTTTTTAAAAAAAGTTGAGTCCCCATTTTGCAATCTTTTCCTCAGTCTGAAGGCATCTTCTATGCAGTGACTCCTATGGACATTTTTTTAACAGTATTTGCTCATTTGTTATTTTCAGTGTGTTGCCACCTTGGAATTGTTATTTATAATGGAAGGTCTCAGTATAAATCCTCTAAATAAATAAATAGAAAGTATGAGGTGAACTTGGGATGGGTGAGAGCACACAGAACAATACCAAGTTTGGGGGGGCTGATGATAAGCAGTGCTTAGTGATATGTTTAATGTTCTGTGGATTCGCCCATATTTTATATGGCGTTATTCTGTTTGTATGGGCGTATTAAAACAATAGCTCACAGGCTGTACATACAGGCACCTTTGGCACTCCAGATGTTATGGACTACAATTCCCATCAGCCCCTTCCAGCATGGCCAATTGGCCATGCTGGAAGGGGCTGATGGGAATTGTAGTCCATAACATCTGGAGTGCCAAAGGTTCGCCACCACGGCTGTAGGGTTTTCAAGGCAAGAGACATTCAGAACTGGTCTGCCATTGCCTTCCTTTGCATCAGGTCCCTGATATTCCTTGGCGGTCTCCCATCCAAATATTAGCACGGGTCAAGACTGAGTGTGTGTGACTTGCCTGACATCACCCTGAAAACTTTCTTGGCATCTGTGGGCCTCCTTGTCCGACACCTTGACCACAAAAGCATGCTATGGCAGCAAAATAGTGACCCCAGTTCAAAGGAACCTTAGGAAGCAGCATGTGAGCCAGACTTCAGTGCTTTACGCAGAACCCAGTGAGGCTTGTGATCAAAAATGTACAGCGGGACCTCGGTTTTCGTTGGTAATCCGTCCGAAAAGAATCGATGAAAACCAAGGCAAACTTTTCCATAGGAATCAATGTAAATCCAATTCATCTGTTCTAGGCACTCCAAAAAACATACCAAAAACACATTTTTGGTGAATAAACATAATGTTTAATACTGAAAACAGTAACAAACAATAACACTAGGACCAGCTTCAGAGCCAGTGGACCAATGTCGCACCAGAAAGCTGTCCCAAGAGGTCTGTTTCTGACGCTTCTTTAAGATTTGTCTGAAATGGGGCAAAACGTTGTCATTAAACAAGTTGCAGACACGGCTTTGTCCGGGTGATTTTTCTCCACCTTACTGCATCTCGATGAAAACCGAGGCAAATTGATGAAAACCGAGACAAATTTTTCACTGAAAAAATCGATGAAAACCGAAGGCAATGAAAACCGAGGTTCCACTCAGTGGCGTAACTAGGCAAACTGGAGCCCTGGGCAAAACCTGAGTTTGATGCCCCTCCAGGTGCGTGCCCAATGCAACGCGCACCCCCCCTTGTAGCTACGCCCAGTGGCGTGTCTAGGCAAACTGGAGTTTGCCACACACACCCCCCCCCCAGGCAGCCACCCTCCCCCACTGTGACCAAGCAATGATTTTTTACACCAGGTCGTTTCAAAGTCACCGTCACATTATAGAACATGCCCCAACTCACAAATCTGAACACAGCAATAAGCCATGCCACACAACAGAAATAATTTTTGAAAACATTTTCAAAATGTTTTATTACTGCTATGAAAACATTTTATGGTGTTGCATCCAGTCCCCCCCATTGGGGGAAACAGCATCACTTTCAATGTTGTTTAAACTGGGCACCCCAGATTCTCCCTTTAAGGTGGATTTAAACATTTAAACAAGTGATGCTGGAATCCACCCCCAGACAGCATCATTTAAACAAGTGATGCTGGAATCCACCCCCAGACAGCATCATTTTCAATGGTGTTTAAACTAGGGAGCCCAGATACTCCTGTTAAATCCACCTTAAAGGGAGAATGTGGGGTTCCCAGTTTAAACAACATTGAAAGTGATGCTATTTTGGGGTGGATTCTTCCCTACCCTGAAACAGCATCACTTTCAGTGTTTAAACTGGGGACCTCAGATTCTCTCTTTTAAATCAAGGGGGGGATTTAAAAGGAAAATCTGGGGAAATTGGGGGGGGTGCCTGCTGTCAGGGTTGCAATTGTTAAGCTAGCAGCACTAAACTTTCAGAGTATCTTTAGGAGACTCTCCTAATGATACCACCCAGGTTTGGTGAAGTTTGGTTCAGGGGGTCTGTTAGCTCCCATTGGAAACAATGGATGATGGCGCACCCCCTTTGGGAGACCATAGCTTTGGACCCCCTGGACCAAACTTTACAAAACCTGGGTAGTATCAGTAAGAGACTCTCCTGATGATACCTCCCAGGTTTGGTGAAGTTTGGTTCAGGGGGTCTGAAGTTATCGACCCTCAAAGGTGTAGCCTCATCTCCTATTAGCTCCCACTGGAAATAATGGGGGATGGGGCACCCCCAGAACCAATCCTCATTAAACCTGGGTGATAGCATCAGGAGAGTCTCCGAAACATCCCTGAAATTTTGGTGCTGCTAGCCTAAAAACTGTGCCCTCTGCAGGCCAAAAATGGAAATACACTGAAAATACAAAAAATCCCACAAATGAACCTGCAGTTTTTGTGCCCCCCCACAGGGCTGTGCCCTGGGCAACTGCCCACTTTGCCCAATGGGAGGAATGTCTCTGGTTTGGTTATCAACTGAATGAACTGGTCAAGGTTAGAGAGTACCAGTTTTAATTCTCTAAAGATAAACCCCAGTGTTTTAGATGCAGTGATAGGTACTCGATGTGAGTGTTGCTAGCATCTTTGGCATTTTCCTTCTCTTCATGCTAGGATGGAGCCAAGTTTTCTATGAAGTTCTCACAGCAAACTCCTGTAACAGAAGTTTCAGTAGGAGCCTCAAGAGTATTGGTCAAAGCTGCAAAACTGTTGGAGGTAGAGGGGGGGTTTTTTTGTATGCTACTGTCTGTCTTAGAATTTTTTTTAGCAGGGTTGTATATTCCTCCACTACAGAGGAATGTCAACAGACATTCTCTTCAACGGGTAGTAAATTAACACTAGAGTAATCTGTGCGGTCTGAGTCAAGCAGGGCAAAATGGTTAGAACAGGCACGGCATATTCATTGGAGCAGGAAGAGAAGTTCTTCACATTAAAAAAAATTATTGTTTTTAAGTTGTTTGCTAGCAGGCAGTGAGCTGACCTCTTCAGTGTCACGGGAACGTTTGCCTGCAGCCATGAGCACACATAAGGTGCCACTGACTAGCACTGTTTATTAGCTCACCCAAATTTCTTCAGCAAATTACGCTCCTGGCAATTAAGCCATAAGGCAACTGCCTTAGGATAATAAAACAGTAAAATAACAAAATCAAGTAGTAAAGTAATAAAAGAGTGCAACTACCGGTACTCAAGAGTTATCCAGGAGCTCACAGGGAATTAGTTGTTAATGCAGTGTGATCTTGGAGGCCCTCCTTAATATATTGGTAATTGGTAATTTAATTTATATACCGCCCTTTCCCCGAAAGGCTCCGGGCAGTGTACAACAAGATATAACGACAATGCATGCACAACCATGCCCACCCCACTGCACCTCTCCTGCCTGTGGGGCCATGGGCTAACTGGATGCACCAGTGAGCTCAGTAGAATAATGGACAATCTGTCCCCCCCCCCCAGCAGCTTATGATGTTTCTTTTTCTCAGTGGGGGGGCATCTAGGTATATGCCAGGTATAGTGGGAAGGGGGGGGGGGTATTGTATAGCCTTGAACAAAAGATGGCGAGTGATCTTCAACAAAAAGAACAGAGAAAAGGAGTAGAATAATAATCGTTAATATCATAAAAAGTGCGGGGGGAGGCTGAGGAGAATAAAGGGAGGCTGGGCTTCTTTGACTTGAAGATAAGGGCCCCGTTGGAAAGGGCTGTTGTCTTTCACCTATGGTGGCTCCCCTGGGCTTTGCAGCATCTTCTTCAATTGCTGCAGCTCTTTCACGCTGTTTGGACTTGAGTTATTTGCTGCTGCTGCTGCTGCTGCTGCTGCTGCAGAATGGCTTCAATCCAGGTGGACTTCTAGTTGGGCTTGGAGGAGGAGGCACCGAGTCTGCAATTCTGCCCAGATACCTCCTGGGCCAGCCGACAACCTTCCCCTGTCCCACAGCCATCTTTTGAGGCCAGACAGGGCCCTTTCCCCAGCCTAGCTTTCTGCTCTTCTGCCCAGGCTAGAAACAGAGCCCTGCACACCACCCACAACCCTGATAATATAAGACATTTAAATGAACAGTATTGTGATACTTTCCCCCAGACAGGCACTAAGAATGCTGGACTGTTCAGATCAATACTGGACCTCTGGCAATCCTAATTCTAATTCTCCTTCACTGGGCACGGCTTTCAAATCTCCAGGAATTCCCCGAAGTCAGAAACAACCACTCTACCCTATTTGGACTGGGCAGGTAACCAAAAGCTCCTGGAGGTTGGGGGTGACAGGAGCTTGATTTGGGATGGTCACAAGCTTAATTTGGGTCCTGAGGTATGTGAAACCTGATTCACGATTCATGCTATTTGTGCAGTTCAGTGTTTCCTGTCAGGCCACCGTTGTGCTTGGAGGCCCCCACCTGCCCTCTGCTCACAGCCGTTTCTTGTCAAGGGAGCCGCTGATAGGAACCGTGAAAGTGAAGCCGCTTGGCCAAAGCCCAGTGTTTCTTGCAAATCGACTGACTGAGCAGCAGCAGCAGCAAAGAGAACAAGTAAACAAGGAGGCTTCCTGAGGGACAGGAGAAGCAGTTTAGCTGAATCTTCTTTTCCACAGCTACAGCCACATAGTAGGCAATGTAGCTGTCAACTCCGACCACATGATAACCTCAGGTTATCTTGGGGAATTCCAGTTCAAGGGTTGCTCTGCCCAGCTCTCACGTGGAATCTGTGGAATCTGTGCCCTGACACTATTTTAGTATGTGTTTCAGAGGTTTTGGAAGGTCTTTAATAATGTCACACACAATGTTTTTTCAAAATGTCTGATTACCAGTTGGTTTTTTGGAGCATCTTTGAAGTGAGCCCTGGCTCCTGAAAGCATTTGTCAGGATAAATTTTGTCAAGTCTCTCAGGGAGGATGCAAGATCTAAACAAGGGCCAGTTAGGCCCTTTCCACACTGCGGGATTTGACCTTAATTTGACGTAGGTCCAACCCGGGTACTCTGCACAGCTGTAGAATTCGACTCATGTCTGTCTCTGCTCCCCCCCCCCACTCACCGTCAAATTTTCGAGCTCGACTGGGAGGTACAATTTTTTGGCGAACCCAGATTGCACTCAAGCTGAAGCCAGCAAAGTGCAGAATCTCCCTTGCCTCGACTCACCGGGCCAGCCAATCACAGGGTAGTATTTTGGCCATGCGCAGATCGGGAGACTCGTGGTAGCAAAAAGCGCGCCTTCTTGCTTCTTGTGCACGAAGTAACGGCCCTTCTCATGCACGAAGCAACAGCCAGAAATTGTAATGCAGATTCCCGTTTGTGACAGGCGGGAAATCGGCGCTTTATGACGTAGCTCCTACATGGCAAAAGGAAAAAAGTGACACGCACTCATGCTTCCTGCCACAGAATGGCAGCCAATCGGGAATGAGGAGCGAAAGACCCGAGGAGGTAATCCCACCCTCTGAACTCAGCTCCGGAGAGACGACCTGGCTGCTGTGCGGAGTAACAGCAGAGTTGAGCTCAGGTAACAATTTCCACGGACACGAGTTGAACCCTGGTCACCTCTACTGTGCGGAAAGCCCTTTAGGGTGAACCCAAAAGATACACTGCTTAGAAACTCAGTGTTGCTCATCTAAGGAATCAGGGAGGCTTTCCGCATAACAGAGGCAACCTAGGTTCGACTCGTGTCCACGGAAATCGTTACCTGAGCTCGATTTTTCTGTTACTCTGCACAGCAGCCAGGTCGTCTCTCTGGAGTTGAGTTCAGAAGGTGGGATTACCTCCTCACGTCTTTCGCTCCTCATTCCCGATTGGCTGCTGTTTTATGGTGGGAAATGCTCTCTGCTGTCTGATCAGGCAAAATGGCTACCACCCCCCACCCCCATCAGAACATGCCACCAGAAAGGAGGGAGGGAGGGTGGGTGGCAGGGAGTGTGTTTGATTGGCCAACCCACAGAGATGCAAAATAAATGTTACAATTTCTGGCCGTTGCTTCGTGCACGAGAAGAGGGTTTTTTTGAAGGCGTGCTTTTCGCCACCGCGGGTCTCCTGATCTGCGCATGCCCAAAGCTGTCAACTCGGTTCATGCATGTGAAGATTTTTTAAAAAGTGCGCTTCTCACTGCCACCACAAGTCTCCCGTCCTGCGCATGGCCAAAATAGTACACTGTGATTGGCTGGCCAGGAGAGTCGAGGCAAGGGAGATTCTGCACTGTGCCGTCTTTGGCTTGAGTGCAACCCAGGTTCACCCAAAAGTTGTATTTCCCAGTCGAGCTCAAAAATTTGACGGTGAGAGGGTGGGATCAGAGACAGACACGAGTCGAACTCTACGGCTGTGCGGAGTACCCAGGTCGGACTACGTCAAACTAAGGTCGAATCGTACAGTGCGGAAAGGGCCCGGGGGGGGGGGGGAGAAGACAGATCTCAGGGTTTTGGGGTTCTCTTATGACTGATCCCCTTTCAAGATTGAGGTTGTTTTGAGAACAGGAAGGTTTTCTGCTTTGAAAAAATTAAGAGCAGCTGCCCCCTCTTCTTGGTAATTCTCTCTCTGGTAAGAGATACCTTGCCATTAAAGCAGACTACACAGAGGCAAAACACAGTGGAGCTTAACCAGGCATATCTGTATATTGGCAGAGAAGAAACTCCGAGCCAATTCACAGTTTCTAATTAATAAGAGTCTTTAATTCCCAACCATCCCCTCTAATTATAGGTCCATTAGTTTGTTATCTATGGCAGGTAAATTGTATGCTAAATATTTATCGAACAAACTGACCTTATGGGCCAACGAGAATAAGATCATTGGACCGGAACAAATTGGGTTTATCAAAGGGAAATCTACACTAGATCATGCCATTCTTCTGAATACAATGATAGCCAAGTATGTTACAAGGGGTAAATCCCCTTTGTATGTTGCCTTCTTGGATCTCAAAGGGGCATTCGATTCAGTGAACAGAGAACTCTTATGGGAAAAACTTACGGAAATGGGTATCGATGGTAGGCTGCTTGCTCTTATCAAGGCTTTATATACAAACACCACCCTCCAAGTGAGATGTGACCCATTGGGGAAATTAACACCAAAAATTCAATCCTATAAAGGTGTTAAACAAGGCTGTGTTTTGGCCCCCTTGTTATTCAATCTGTTCATTAATGATCTGTCCCCTGATCTAAAATCAGTCAACTCACCTTGCCCCAGCTTTGGTAATGTGACCCTACCACTACTTCTATTTGCAGACGATGCATTATTACTCTCTAGAACGAAGAGGGGCCTAAATTCCTTGTTATCCAAATGCAGTGATTATTGTACACGGAATTCTTTATCCATCAACCCTACTAAATCCTAAGGTGGTTGTATTTGCTAACACTTATAAACCCAGTAGATGGATGTTAGATGGTGCATTGGTTGAACAAGTCAAAGTTCTGCAAATGTTTAGGACTCGTTTTCCATCATAAAAGCCTGTTGGAATAAACACAGAGACTAACCTAGCCATGGCAGCTTGTAGGGCTACTGTAGGGTGTGGAGAACTTTTTCTTTACAAAAGGCAATAGGTTTTATCCCTGCCATAGTTAGAGTCTTTAACATGTTGATCCCTCAATTGCTCTATGGAATCCCCTTGTGGATTAATGCTTGGAGACAAAAAGTTGAAAAGGATTCAGTCAATATGCCTTCGCAAATCGCCAGAGTGCCACATTGCATTCACCCATGCTGCATTCCTGTTTGGAAAGCAGGGACAACATCTGCTGGTTACGACAGCTTGGCTGGCCACCCTTAAGTTCTGGGTTGCATGCTGTGTGCTTTAATTCGGACACTGGTAGCCATATCAATGATATATCCTCCCCCAACTCCATGGATCTAAGTGGTGGCGGGCAATTGAAATTAAAATACTCTCCCTAGGCTTCTCCTGGGACTCTTTACCGTCACTACCTCGCTAGAACTTTTTTTTCAACTAAAAAAAGCGATTCTACTTGACCAGGAACTACAAGTTCTACAAGACCAAGCGCGAAGTAACTGTTCCACCTTCTTTTTCAACATCAAATTCCAAAACCAATCTGATGGCAGACTATCACAGAGTATACTCCAAGAGCCAAAGAAGCTTAGATGGATGCATACACAAAGGGCTCGTTGTAATTCCTTCCCTTGTTCTGTTCTCCAAGGGAGGTTTCTTAAAATGGACTCGCAAGAGCGGAAATGCCCCCATTGTACTGTAGGGGTGCAGTCTATGGAACATATAATGCGTAATGGCCCCAAATACGAAGAAGCGAGGTCCAGGCTTTTGACTCTTCTTCCTGCTAAGTTTAAGGAATACTCTGTTGCTGGGAAGGTTGCATTCCTACTAAACAACTCTTCTTCTGTGATTTTAAATTCTGTAGCTAGGTTCCTTTTAGGAACTTTGGAATAATACCTGTGATGGTTTTATGTATGGAACATTTGCCTGGATAATGCTGGTTGTTATATTGGTATTATGCCTAATAAAGGTTTATGTATGTGAGTCTTTAATAGCACACTCCATTCTGGATAGAAAAGTGGAGGGATAGGATGTCTCTTCTAGTTGAACTAACTGGATAGTAAGTGATGCTGTCTGTCTCTCTCCATGCATGGTGCAAGATGGTGGAGACTGTGCAAGAAAGGTGGAGACTGGAGAGAAGCAGGAAGAAAGGAGGTTCTCTGAAAGTAGCAATATACGCATCAAAGGGATAGTGGCAGAGTCCTAGAGAAAAGGTGCCCAGTGTCTTGATCCCCTCTAGCTATCTGACTGAGTGATCAGTCCCCCTCTGTCACTGAGGCAGCAGACAGTGCAAAGATCTCCACGTCCACCATCACCACCCCAGCCACCGAGCCCATCCTACCTTCGCCCCCACCCCACCCCACCCCAAGGCTTTATTGAACATTGTTTGAAGCTTACTGGGTTATACCTGAGGTTACCAACTATGTCTTGGGAAATTCCTGGAGATTTGGGAGTGAGACTGGGGAGGGCAGGTTTGGGGGGCAGACAGCAGGGATATGATGGCATAGAATCTGTGCTCCAAAGCTGCCTTTTTCTCCAGAAAAGCTGATCCTCTATCATCTGGGTTTCAGTTATGGCCAATTCTAGGAAGCTAGCGGAGTGTGTGTCTATATATGATGTTTCAGTTCACGTTACATTTTAAGCTAAGTTATGGTCTACGGTTACGACATTCAATTCGATTTGATTACACACCTTCATCCTAAAAGCCCTGTGTCCTCTCCAGATCTAACAACGTCAACTCCTGATTATTCCAGGCTTTACCAGGAGACAGATGATCTGTCCTCCAAACATTCACTTTTCAGTAACTCTATTTTCAATAACACACCTCCTACCCATGGATCACAGGACCATTGCTGTGTTCAGATTTGTGAGCTGGGGCATGTTCTATAATGTGATGGTGACTTTGGGAAATGACCTGGTGCAAAAAAAAAAATTGTTTGGTCACGGTGGGGCAGGGTGGTTGCTGGGCCGGGGGATGACGACACAAAACTCAGCTTTTGCCCTGGGCTCCATTTTTCCTACCTTCGCTTCTGCTTTATTCATCTACTTGTTACAGAAAAATCATGCACAGATGAGCTGCAGGCATAGCAAACCTCCATGGGAAACCTTCACCAAATGGCAGAGGCATGAAGAACCTCTGCACTAGCACACAAAATAGTGTGAAACTGACAAGAGCTTCATGCAGAAGGCAGTAAAAAAGATCTGTTGTGGCTAGTAATGCTTGCGCTGTGGGAACTCAAGAAACGGAAACAGATTTTTAAAATAAACCCTAAAGATGTATTTATGCTGTGCGGAATTCACTGATGTGTCTAGAGTTTATATCAGTTATTAAACTCCAAAGTCCCGACCTGATAATGAACTGAAGAGGCAAGAGGTCTAGTAAATCAAGTATAACGTTTATTGGGCTGCAGCACCAGCTTCAAGAGGCAGAAACCAAGAACACCAAAGCTTTTCAAGTTACATAGAAGTTTGCAGAGTCTCAGGCCCTTTCCATATGGGTGAAATACAGTGACCCAGGGATGGCAAAAACGCCGTCCCTGGGCTGCTGTTTGCACCGTCCTGGCCGCCCGGGAGCGGCATGAAGGCGCCGCTTTTAACCTTGCTCAATGAGCGAGTTTTTTGTAAAGTGCCGTCTTCCTGTTGGTGCGGTGCGAACAGCACTAATGGGAAGACACCACTTTCCCCCTCCCCTCACCGCCCCATCCAGCATCGCTCTGACCATGCTCTGACCCCTGGAGGTTGGAGGGCAGCATGGGCAGGTCCCTGCAACCCTCCAGAGCAACACTGGATGGGACGGTGAGTGGAGGGGGGTGACCGGAGTGAGTGAAGGGGGGCGACCGGAGGTGGCTCCATATGGAGCCGCCTGTCTTGCTGAGGGGAAAGTCGGGGCTGTTCGCATGCTAGCATGTGAACGGTCCCCGAGCCTCCACCAGCATGCCGGTGGAGGTGCATTTTCGTGCGTATGCAGAAAGGGCCATAAAGTCAGCAGCATTACAGCATCATCAATGAGGTAAAGAAAACACTCCTTTTACATATTCACACCTGAAGCCCACTTCATGCAATGCGTGCTCAGAAAGACACATCTTGGCACCTCCCCTGGGTGGAGATTTAATATGATAATGTACCTTAGGTCAACATAAGGTGTCAACCTGGCACCATGTGGAAAGTTTCCTCCTCCTTTCCTCCTTCTCTCCAGTCTCCACCTTTCTTGCACAGTTCCTCCATCTTGCACAATGCGTGCAGAGAGATACAGACAGCATCCCTCACCCACCAGTTAGTTCAACTAGAAGAGACATTCCATCCTTCTGCTTTTCTATCCAGAATGGAGTTCACTAATAACGTCTCCCCTTATTAATTAGAAACTGTGAATTGGCTCTGAACTTCTTCACTGTCATTATACACATATGCCTGGTTAAGCTCAGCTGTGTTTTGCCTCTGTGCAGTCTGCTTTAACGAAAAGGTATCTCTTACCAGAGAGAGAATTACCAAGAGGAGGGGGCAGCTGCTCTTAATTTTTTCAAAGCAGAAAACCTTCCTGTTCTCAAAACCAGAGGCGTTCCTCCCATTGGGCAAAGTGGGCAGTTGCCCTGGGCGCCGCCTTGTGGGGGGCGCAAAAACTGCAGGTTCGTCTGTGGGATTTTTGGCCTGCAGATGGCGCGGTTTTTAGGCTAGCAGCACCAAAATTTCAGGGATTTTTCAGGAGACTATCCAGATGATATCACCCAGGTTTGGTGAGGTTTGGTTCAGGAAGTCCAAAGTTATGGACTCCCAAAGGGAGTGCCTCATCCCCCATTATTTCCAATCAGAGCTAATGGGAGATGGGGGGCTACACCTTTCTGTGTCGATAACTTTGGACCCCCTGAACCAAACTTCACTGGGCTCCCTGGAGGTATTATCTGAAATGAGTAGAGTCTCATGAAGATACTTAGAAATTTTGGTGCTGCTATCATAATAATTTCACCCCTGACAGCAGGCACCCCCCCCTGACAGCAGGCATTTCCCCAGATTTTCCTTTTAACTCCATTTTTTATTTCTAGCTTTTATTCTCTTTTTATTTCTTTTTTTATTCTCTCAATGCCTAATAAAGGTTATTATTACTATTTTGAAAGCATTTTGAAAATGTTTTCCAAAAATATTTCTGCTGTGTTCAGATTTGTGAGTTGGGGCATGTTCTATAATGTGACGGTGACTTTGAAACGACCCTGTGGTGGAAAAAAAATTTTGTTTTGGTCTGCAGTGGGGGGAGGTGGCAGCTTACTTATGGGGAGGGCATGAAACTCAGGTTTTTCCCAGGGCTCCAGTTTGCCTAGGTACGCCACTGCTCAAAACAACCTCATTCCTGAAAGGGGCATCAGTCATAAAAGAACCCCCCAAAGCCTGGGGTCTGCCCCCCCTCCCCGGGCAACACTGAGCTTTAGGGCAGTGTATCCACTGGCTTCACCTTGACTGGGTTCTGGACAGCTCCGGAGCCTCAGGGCTGGGGATGTTGCTCCTTTCCAGTTTTTGCAAACAGTCAGAGCCATCTTTTGAGCCATTCAGATATTCAGCATTCTGATCCTTAGAAGCTAAATCCTTGCAGTCTGCGCAATGGGATGCTTAGCAGGAGGAAGGGTCTTGGCCATAAGCAGCAGCCTTGTGGGCTGCTCACGGGTAACTGCATGGTGTACCCATTATTTAGGTGACTTCGGGGCTCTGGCTCTGACCCTCCCTCCCATAAGGAGCAGCCCCCATTCTCCAGTGCATCCAATTTTGGAAACCTCTTTGAGACTCTGCAGTGTAATTGTAATAATAGTAATTGTGATAGCATTTGGTGTGGGAAGCGCGGGGGGGCTGAAAGGATATAGGTCCTGGATCTGAGCTCTCTAGCTCAGATCCTGCTTTACATTGTTACTTTTCATTTTACCGGGAATAAACTGCTTTAGAACTTTTCTACGGTTTCTGTTATTTCCACGTTCGAGAGTCTGGCATTTACGTCCTTTTGGTAGTGTATACAAGCTTATAAGGGAAAGTGAATGATCTACGTGATCCTAAGGAAAAAAGGGTGAGATTCCAATGTTTCTTCAAAGTAAGATTTTATTTATAACTGATAGGTAAATTCAAAATTTCAAGCTAAATATTTAAAAAATCAAACCAGAACAAGGGAACAAGTACTTTGAGGACTTCACTCAGCATAAATTCATTTTGACAGTTTCTGATAGCTTCTCATAGGCTCATTCCGCACATGCAGAATAATGCACTTTGAAACTGCTTTCAGTGCTCTTTGAAGCTGTCGCGGGAATGGCAAAATCCACTTACCTGCGACAGTTGTGAAGGTGGTTTGAAAGCACATTATTTTAGGTGTCTTGGCGGAAGGGGCCATAGTTCTTTCAGAATCGCTGTATTTATTTTGTCTCTGTTTGCTGAGGATCTGACTTTCTCAGTGTACCCTCTGACTTTCTGACCAACTCACTCACAGAGCTCTGACTCTCTATGGCCCCTTCCTCACACGCAAAATAATGCGTTTTCAAACCACTTTCACAACTGTTTGCAAGTGGATTTTGCCATTCCGCACAGCTTCAAAGAGCACTGAAAACAGTTTGAAAGTGCATTATTCTGCACGTACGGAATGAGCCTATGACTTCTCACTCAGAGCTTGGACACACTTGGACTTGTCTCTCCAACTCAACTCTCAGTTTAAAGTCATGTGTGCATGCAAACAGACACATACGCACGCACGTACTTAAATCACTTCAAGCATGCTTGCTTTCTTTGAGCGTATCACTATAAACTGTTGCTAGCCAGTGGTTTATATCACATCCTACACCTGTTCTATGATATGGATAAATCCATAGTGGTGAGGTATACAGAATTCGTTAGGGGGCTTTACAAGCATTCTTGCATGTCAGGTCAAAGGTCTCCGACTTTGGCTTAAGAGTCTAAATATTTCACATCTAGAACAGATGTCAAACGCTTAGCTGGAAAAGCAGAAGTAGCGCTTGAAGCGCTTGGTTAGTAAAGCCACAGCAACGCTCAGTTAGGAAAGCAGAAGTAACACTTGATGGAAAAAATAAGTAGTAATAGCATGTGGGAGTTACTCATATGTACTCGTGTATAATAACTGGAAAAACAATTACGTAGCGCTATTGCTTAATGAACTGTAACTATCAGACAAACCTCTACAGGGGATTTTTGAGGATGGGGTAAGAATGCACGTGAACTGTTCATGATACAGGCATGCTATTGCCTTTTTAGTAAGACTGTGAGGCGTGGGTCAGCCTAGAAGATCATGTGAGACTTCTTGATTGGCCCACGAGCCAGTGAGGATGTGTATAAATTGAGCTGCCCTGCGAGGCAGACCTCAGGGAGCCACACCCTGGCTCCATCCATCTTCTGCAGAGATGAATAAAACTGTTTACTGCTACTGCTGGATTTGTGAGTATTAATTGGGAATATTGGAAAATACTCCATAACAATTTGGCGCCCAACGTGGGGCTCCTTTTGTGGTGGCTGTTTGGGCCAAAGGGGTCTGACCCCTTTTGACCGAAGAGAAAAAGGAGCAGGAACAATTAATTCAATGAAACGAGGAATACAAGAGGCGCCCCAGCACTGTTGGCTCACGGCCCGCTTTCTGCGCAGCTCTCCATTTCTCCACGTCAAGAACCCCAATACAGTAGGCAGAAGCCCTTATGGGAAGCCTACAAAAGAAACCGACAGTAGGCCGTCTTCTGATTAAGGTAGGAAGTTGCTGTTATTTTGGTCCAGGACCATGAGTCAATCGAGTGGTAATAGGTAATAAAGGAGGGAGCATCCACAAAGGCAGCTAGAGAAAGAATATAGGGATTTTCGTTATGTAATGCATCTGTGCTAGAACGTATATTTAAATTAGAAATTATTAGGCATTGAACCCTCATAGCGTAGTGCAGTGGTGGTATGGGGGTACATGAACAGTATATGTTTCAGGGAAGTGTGCCAGGTATACCTCCCCAAGCAAATTAGTAAGGCAAAGGGGTCCTGAGTGTGGACTCTAAAGTTACAAAACTTGAGATCTCTTACTTGCCTCCCACAAGCAGCACCAGAGAAGTGGGACGGTGCTTTAGAGTCTCGGAGGGGGGATGTCCCAGGCATTTGAAGCCTGCAGGCTCCAGAAATTGGGAAAGTTCCAGGGATCGATCAAAGCAGTTTCTTGCTCTGTCAGCATCAACACAGCATTTGGGCCCCCCCAGAAGAGAAAGGATGACACTCCCTGGGATCGTATAATTGAAGGACAGCATGCAGATGTCTTAGAATAGATTAGAAAGAATGAGGAATAGCCAACCAACGAGGTCAGGGGGACCTAGTTGGGGAAGTGGACCAGTGGGGTCCAGGTAGGAAAGGTCAATGGGACCTATAGGAAACAGAAAGGTCAGTGGGACCTATAGTAAAGGGTCAGTGGGACCCAGTTGGGGGTTGGAGAGTGGCTCCTCCCAAGTCAGACCAGTGGGGTCTAGACAAGTCAGGCCAGTGGGGCCTAAGACAGAATAAGCGGGACAGCCATTTCGGGTCTGGGGGTCGGAGAGTGGCTCCCCCCATGACGACCAGGCAAAATCGGGGTGCAGCAAAAGGAGAGAGTGGCCCTCCGCTGCCCCGTGATGTCAGCGCTATCTGTGAAAACGAGGTAGAGAAAAACCTTCTTCCAGGCAATGCAATGGAAGAGGAAGACTAAGGAGGACGGGGGTTTCTGTACAATGGTCCTGCCTCCCAAGAACCCTTGTTAACCTTGGAGGTAGGACGAGTCAGATGCCCTGTTACCTTCCTTGTTGATGCGGGTGCTATGAGATCCACTTTATCTGAAAGAGTCCCCCAGATGGTGCACACTGGGAGTCGGAGTAGGATGGTGGGAGGGATTCCCTTGGAAATCCCTATTCTAGCACCCTAGTCGTGTATGTAAATGGTAATGAGTCCCTTTGCATGCACGAGTTTTTGGATGCCAGCGGCATACGGTTAATAGGTAGGGAATAGGTAGACAAAATTGGGAGTCCTAACTGTCCTACTCAGAGAGGGGGAAAGTATAACCCGCTTGGGGATGGTGACAGAGATTGACAGAGAGTGTGTGTTGGGCGGTCCCTGGGAGTCCCGGAGTTAACTTAAATTGAAAGGGATACAAGAGCTACCCCTTCCCCAGATCAAGAGGCAAGTGAAGGGATTTCTTAGAAAAGTCAATTACTATAGAACTTGGTTTCCTGTTGTTTTTTCAATGTACGCCACACCACTGACAGCTAAAGTAAGATATGAACAGCCAGATGAATTAAGTATGGGAGGAGTTATGTTTTGTATAGTGAGTTTTATGTTTTGTGGTTTATGCTATGGTTTGTGATTGTAAAGACTCTACTGAACAGGGGTCTGTTCTAGCAAGTAAACTGAATTAAGTACCAGCCCAGCCCAGCTGTAGTCATGGTCATGGAGAGAAAAATTTGTAAGCAGTTGTCAAATAGGGAAGTGGTTGACCACAATGTAGTTACAGTGAGAGGATTATGGAGAGCGGAAGCCCAAGCTAGGACTGCCCCCCCACGCCAGAAGCAGGAGGAACTGTGTAAAAAACAAAAAGAGAAAAAAAAGGTACAATTGTGTAAAACAGAGAGACTGAGGGTCTACTGAACAAGCCACTGCAGGACTTGATTCATGAAGCGTAATAGAGAAGCTGGGGAGAGAAAAAAGAAAAGAAAGGTAGGATTGATGGTACAGACTGAAAAAGAGGTTATAAGGGATCAGCCACCACCAAGGAAGTTCCGGGGTGGGTATCAAAAAAAAAAAAAAGGCAGAGGTGCAGGAGGATTTGGGAAGGTAATGAGTGTGAAAGAGAGAGGAATAGGGCAGCTGTTTTTGGCAATGAGGGAAACTTTTGTAAGCCTATGAGGCTTTTTGACTGAAAAGGGTGGATATTAGGATGTAAGTGTTTATGAAATAAAGAAAATATAACATGTCTGCTTTGGGGATTGAAAACAAGGATTGTTATTAGGGCATGAGTTGCTGATTTATGTGTTATTGTTTTGTTTACCTAAGAGGAGGCTCCTTTGCCTCCTCAGCATGCTTGTAGCACATGAAAGAGGTATAGATTACGTGTAACTTACTGGGATGAATTGTGTGACGTCTGTATTCTGTATTTATAAAAATTAAGGTCTTTTGTATACTGGGCGTGTTCTCTTAGGTAAACTACAAAGGGAATCTCAAGGGTTTGGGGTAAGGTTAGTTTCAAGGTAATGAGAAGGGAAAGTGAGCTATGAGCCATGTATGCTGAGAGGGATAAAGGTCTCTTCTCCGAAGAAGGAAGCATTTTTTGAAACTGTATTAAGTGTGTGTGTCATTAGTCTCCTAAATGTTCATTTGGTTGCAATTTGTGAAATTGAGGGTTTTATTGTTTTATTTTATGCAATGTATGCAATGTGAACTAATCTTCTTTATGAGATAATATGTGTTATTTGAATACAATGATAACAACTGTGAGTGGCAGAATTTTGTAAAGAAGGGAAAGCTTGGTCTGAATTGTCAGTCAAGCCTCCTTTCAGTAAATTAGGAAAGGCTGGGTGTGGGGTAAGGCAATTTTTAGCACGCACATAGGCCTCATCACCACCTCACAGCCTAAAAAGGGGACGACCGGGTAAATTTTCTGGTACAAGGTAGACACTGCAGGGTTAGAATATTGTTGGGTTAAAGGTAAAAATCCTGAGGGGCTGACGCTTAAAAAAACATAAAAGGTTACAGGGGACCATGGGTAACCAACCAGTGAAGCCAGAGGGGCTTACTCCATTGCAGAGTGTATTAAAACACTGGAGGGACTTAGGAGTTTGGGATCTCTGAAACAGACAAACGCTTTCTAAACTATGTAAAAAAGAAACTTGGCCGTTTTGTGTTCTGGAAGGGGGGATCCATAGGCCTTCTGAAGGGTCTTTTTATTGCAATATAATTTGTAAAAAGAATACTTTTTAAAATGAATACAGGCATATAAGTATACAAAACATTTGTCATGTTTTTATACAGTGAGAAATAACCCTGCCTATGTGGAAAATGTATGATATTTAAAAGTGATGATAAAAGCAGAATTGTAACTCAGAATTTGACCTCACATGCTCCAGAATGGGTTGAGGTTGAGGTTGAGTTGGGAGAGAGAGGCTGTTCAAGCCCCCATGTCATCCCAACAGCTTCTCCGGCTTTGCCAACATCTGACTCGGGTGTGTTGACACGTCTGTGGCAGCGATGAGGAACCAACAGGCTCTATCAGCTTTTATGTAAAGATCCTGAAATGCATTTAGAGAAGGCTGCCTGGAAAAGGAATTCTGAAACATGGATGTGTGAACGGTATAAAGAAAGTGCATTTTGTCAGTTCAAGCCAACGTGTCAAGCCATCCCTATGCTTAACCCTGATTGTAATGTGTTCCAGATAAAGGCAGCAGCTATGTGTGACTGTGTTTAAAGCTATTGTGCAAACTATCCAGGCAGGTGTTCTGTCAGCAAAGTGTCTCATGAAGCCCAGACTGCAGAGTCTAATGCTATACACAAAGCACTATGGCTAGCCAAAAGTCGCAGTAGCTGTGCTTTTTGTATGAAGCATGTGCAAAGACGGATGTGGAACTATCATGACATGCTGGATCAACGTGCCAAGTCTTGAGAGCGAAAAGGAAGCCAAAAGATGTGCTCCTACGTAAGACTCATGAAAGTAACTCACCAGAGGTAAGAAGAGTTTCCTTGACAGATGCTGTTATGGATGCAGAAGCAAGGAAGGCAACAAAATCAAAGTTGCTGTACCTGCAAAGTTGCTGTATTGCCTTGCGGTTTGCTTAACAGGACAACCTGTTGCTGTCAAACAAGAGATGTTGGGAATCAGTTGAAAGCTACGAATTCCTGAAATTCCACATGTGAACTAGTCTAAAGAGACTTGTGAGCAACTTTTGCCAGGAGGCAAGTCTACAAGGAATTGATTCTCCTCTAACAGCTTTGTTTTACACCAACCTTCTCAGAAACTTAGGGTTTAGTTCTTTTGAAATGATCAATAATAGAATTTGGAGCATGAACTGAATTCAGATTCTGAGAATAGAAAGTGAGTATAAACATTAATCAGTTTTTGTCAAAATGTGTATCGCTGTGGTGTGGTGTGTTTTCTTGTGTTCTCTTTTCAGGTACATGCAGGAAAGTTTACCTCCTGAAGTGGAAATCAGAACCACAAATACAACATGGAAAGTGAGAAGATCTATCTATCCAGGATCTCTCCAGAATGCAAGAAGAAAGCAAATTATGTATTAAGCAAATTATGTATTAAGAAAGAGGCTATTTTCCAGTAGTCAGAAAAACCACTGGGAGAAATGTGTTTCTTTACAAAGAACTCTGATGTTAGAGCTTGGACACACTTGGACTTGTCTCTCCAACTTTTAATCAATATTTTTCATATTTTCCTGGCGGTAAAAACAGTTGCAAAGTGCATTGAAAGTGGATTGAAAGTGCACTATTCTGCATGTGCAGAAGGGACTATTGACTCTGCAGGTCCGTTGGAAGACCTGAAAAGAATGGGCAGGGAATGGTATTGTCACAAACAGGAAGGATCCAGTGTGCATTTGAGAGGCACAAAGCACTCATCATGCCTGCTAGGCAAAGGCCTTGTGTCTCTCTCCACCAAGCATGAGGATTTTGTAATGTGCACCTGGAAATTTTTTATACAGGACTCGTTAGCAATGCATGCCATGAGGAAGCAGAGGTGTATCAGCTTCTTCATTATGGGAACAATAAACAGGTCTCTGGCACCTCATCAACCCACAAGATTAAAGGGAATAGGTTCAACTTTTAAACCATTTTCCAGAATAAATATGCTTCCAGAAGAAATGTGCTTCGTTTATTGACAGTCAGGGCTGAGGGAGTTCTGTGCACGGAACTGGAGCATTTTAGCCCATTTTCTTACTATTGTTGCTTATCTTGAACCCACTTTCATCTTTGAAAGGCTTATCCACAGCATATTTCTGTTTGAGCTCAATAAGGAAATAATATTTATAACTGGCACAGAAGATAAATGCAGCAGCTGATAAATATGCTACTTGTGGGAAATCACCCCCTTGTCCTTGGGTGGGCCACAGTAAAATATTGGCTGTAAACTTGTAAGAAAGATATATATTTTTCTCTTTCATTTTTCAGTAAGACTTCAGCATCTTATCAAGTACAAACAGAGAAGATAAGAGAGTGTCTGTAAGAATCAGTGGAGAAAGTCCCCCAATCAAACAACTAGTGGTCACTGACCCTCTGGTTTCTAAAGGAACCCTTGGCTAAACTCAGTAAGCAAATCTCTCTTGTTCTCAGACTTCTCCAGGCTGTCAGCAGCTGCTGCTGGTATTTCTCTTTGGTAAGAGCTACCTTTTCATTGCAACAGAGTGCACAGAGGCAAAGCGCAGAACAACTTACCCAGGCATGTGTGTGTGCTGAAAACAAAAGAATCTTGAAGCCAAACCATATTTTCTAACTAATAAGATAATTCTTTATTAGGGAACTCCATTCTGGATAGAAAAGTGGGGAAAGAGGTTCTAGTCTCACTAGCAGGATGCATCTCCCCGTGTGCCTGGTGCAAGGAAGAGGAGGAGAAGAAAAGTGGAAAGCAGAGGAGAAGCATCAAGGAAGAAAGTTCCCTGAGAGCAGCAATCTACACACCAAAGGGATAGTGTCAGAGCAGTAGAGAAAAGGTCCCCAGTCTAGCTACCTGACTTGACCCCTCTAGCTACCTGACTTGCTGATCAGCCCCCCTCTGTCCTTGAGGCAGGAGGCTGCACAAAGTCCTTCAGCTGCTGTATCTAGCACTGAGACTCAAAATATTTAGCTTTTCTTCAGCTGCATGTGACTTCATCCATCCAATCAGAGACTGCTGATAATTTGGAAGTACAACAATATCTTTCACTACAGGGAGCTGTCAAACCCCCTCCCCCAAGGACCTTTGTATGATTTCAGATAGAATTCTTTCTGTTTTCTAATGACATATGCATTTATTGAATATCAATTATATATTAAATAGCACAAGGTTATTAACAAGGGCAGGTAAACATCCAGTTAGGCCCTGTTTAACAGACAGGGCATTTTTTTCTTCTACCAGTTGGCAATCTAGAGCTTGTTAGAACTTCATTTGGATCCAGGCTGTTAAGAAACTGGCCTGGTTATTCAAACTGGTGGAAAGTCTCTCCCTTTAGAGTGGGGAATCACAAATCAAATCATTTTATTTACGGTCTACAACCAGAACAGCAAAAACAGAAATACATAATTCAGCAATAATAATTCATGAATCAAAGATAGTACATAGTACAAAATATATAGTCAATATTACTGACTGAGGGGATATTCGCAGGAATTAAATAATTTATATGAATTTTTTTCCTGTGACTTAGGTTTAAAATCCTGCTACACCTAAAATTGCGATACAATGGATAAAAGTACAGAGATTGGGATAGTGATAAAAGTTTAGGTATAAAAGGCCTCTACAGTATTGCAAAAAGGAAGCCAATAAGGACTGGCTAAAAAACTGGACTTCCGGCCAAGTCTAAAAAAACTGGACTTCTGGCCAAGTCTGGCTAAAAACTGGACTTCCAGCCAAGTCGTCTAAAATTAATCTGATCTTCCCTTCCCTTGACTATTCGGCCACAGGATATCTCTTTTTGTCTTTACAGATGAGTGCACAGAAACGAGCCATTTCCCGTGTGGTTTTCTGGTTGCTGCCCGACAAAATATAGTCCAGTAAATCTTTGTGATTTAGGCCGGTTAAGGCAGACAGGACAGGACTAAGGATTTCCTTTTGGGGCTGTTCGTACATGGGGCATCTAAAAAACATGTGATCGGTAGTGTCAATTTCGCCTAGGGGGCAGGGGCAAAGCCTTTTTTCGTAAGTAACTTTCTTATATTTTCCCTCTAGCAGTAATGAGGGAAGAGAGTTACATCTGGCCAATGATCTTCTTGTATTACTGTTTTCCAAAAAGAACAGATATGGTGCTGTACTAACTTGCCATCTTAAATGTTCCGGTGCAAGGAATTTAGGGCACTCTTGTAGGTCTGTTTGTCTACCTATGTCAGATGAGTGGGGAATTACTGAAAGAGCAGATTCTTGGCTTAGCTATAGTTCAAGCAACTTCAGACCTTGATTGACTAAGAGCTTGACCTTGATTCCTTGGGGAGTCAGCTTTTGCAAAAAAACTCACAGGGGAGTGAATAAAGTTTAACCATTTTTACTAAGGGATAATGGGGGTACATAAGCACGCAATACAGATGTGTACCTGCCAGAAGGACATGTGGGGTCACATGTCCCAGGGTGTCACTTAATTTAATCATGTGGGGGGCGCAAAATTGGCCCCACACCCATCCGGTGCAGAGGCACCCCTGCCCAGTGCTTCCTAGTGGCTCCCTTCAGGCGCTCCCAGCCCAGCGTAACCTTCCCAGAGGCTGAGCTGGAGCCTCTGTCAGGGCCTCATTTAGGAGTGGCGGCGGCAGAAGCATTGGCCTTGCTCCGCCCCTCTCTTGGGACAGTTAGTCAGCGACCCTGTTCTCGGACATCCCATCTCCAGATACCCACCACCGCCTCTGCCCACAACCGCCACTGGAACTGCCCAGGACTGCTGCTGCTCTTTTCCGGCAGGCCGGCAGGCTACCTGCAGTCAGGTAGCTCTAGGGCAGGCGGCACTGGAAGTCTGTGTGAATCTTATAGGTGACTTGGTGCAGAGAGTTGGGCCTGAGGCTGGTGTAGTGGTGGCAGGAGTGCAGGCAGGACCAGACACTCATGTCTGGGGCTGGGAGAAGCCTACAGGGCCTTCCTAGGAGGGAGATGTCCAGGCGCCTCTGGGGGGCTGGCAACCAACTGCTGGGGTGGGAGGGTCCCTCTAGGGCGCACAAGAGGAGAGGGGGCAAGGTTTGTGTGGCAGTGGGAGGGGATGGGGGGGCAGAAAATCTAGGAAAAATAGAGTGGGGGCATAAAACTCAGATTCTACCCTGGTCTCCATTTTCCCTAGATACGTCTCTGACACAACAAAAATCAAAGCAGCAGAGCACACATGTATCGTTCTAGGACAGGGGTCTGTAACCTGTATCCTGCATTATAGGACAGGGGTCTGTATCGTTCTAGGACAGGGGTCTGTAACCTGCAGCTTTCCAGATGTTCATGGACTACAAATCCCATCAGCCCCTGCCAGCATGGCCAATTGGCCATGCTGGCAGGGATTGATGGGATTTGTAGTCCATGAACATCTGGAGAGCCGCAGGTTGCAGACCCCTGTTCTAGGATATACGCAGTTGTGAAGTCTGGAATAAATGAGGGAATGGTAGAAGTAAGGTTGTTAGTCACCTGTCCTTAGAGTGGAATGGTCCGATGAAGAGAACTGAGCTCTGGAAGAACGAAGTATTGTGGAGCAATATCATAGATAAAGGGACGTCCAGAGATATTGAACTACTCAGAGAGGGGACTTCTTACAAGAAAAAATGGACCTTCAGGGTTATGCACAGTGATCCTCAGTCTCCCAGAATAAAAAGAGTTCCTGCCTTTCTGGGGACAGATATCAGCCTTAATGGTTCGGTTCTTGATCTAATGTGTTGAGACATCAGCCTGATGTTCCAGGCTATCAGGGAAGTTAGCTGATAGAATCACAGCTATAAAACAATGCCAGTGCAAATGGGGGGGTTGATAAAAGTGTTAGAAGAAGAAACATTGGTTAATACAACACTGGGCAGGAAAGCACATTAACACATCCATTGTCTTCATTGGTGTGGAGATGGGAACTCTCTCCAGGGCAAGGTCTTTGTGTCCACTTAATCCTGTCAGAGAGGCTGTGAGAGAAGCATTATGCAAGCCTGGTTTGGAGGGGACAATTCCAGAAATAGTTCTTTCTCCTCATGGGTGCACTGAATGGGCTTGCCATTTTTGCAGTGCACTTCTAGGCACCCCCAAGGGTTGGCTGAGATGGGTGGAGAGCCTCTGTCTTCCACCATAGCTCAGTCTGGTAGCAGCCTTGTCTAGCTTGTTTCTTGGCTGTTCAAACTTTGGTTCAAGCTTTTCAGCCTGGTTGCTAAAGGCCATCTGGGGGGAATTAATGTCACAATGACATGTGCTTTCACAAGAGTTAAAGGATGAGTCAGGTACAGGAGCAAGTGAGATAATGGGACTGAGAACTATGAGGCCTGAAACGCAGAGGCCCCTTCTACACATGCAGAATAATGCACTTTCAATCCACTTTCACAATTGTTTGCAAGTGGATTTTGCTATTTCACACAGTAAAATCCAGCTGGAAAATGCATTGAAAGGGCCAGAGAACCACAACATCCAATGAGTTTTTAAATGCCACCACATCTTTTCCCATTAGAAATTCCCAAAGCATGAAGTCTGGTTTTAGCTTTCCACTGGGGCGGGAATACTCTCACTAAATCGGTTTTCTCACACAGCTAAGTCTATATTGTCAAAGAACAGCGTCTCTTGGGCATATCTGTTGTTAATTTAACAGTCTCTCTTCCTCTTTCTTTCTTTGTTCAAGCAAATATCAAGAACTACCATGGGAGCTGCCATCTCAAAAACCGTTGTAATGGAAGAACTAGAAAAGCTAAAGAAAGAATGGGGAAATAAAAATCTTCCAGATTTGACAACAAGATTTCAAGAAGATCTGGATTTATTAAAAAATACTACTCTTCAAATTGCCATCACAGGGGTGTCAGGTGCTGGTAAATCATCTCTTGTCAACGCCCTGAGAGGAATGACAGACTTTGAAGATGGTGCCGCTGAGACTGGAGTGACCGAAACAACAATGGAGCACAAAAGCTATCCACATCCCACATTCCCAAATGTGACAATGTGGGATCTCCCAGGAATTGGGACACCTAACTTTAAGCCAAAGGAATACCTCAAGAAGGTAAAATTTGAAAAGTACGATTTTTTCATCATCATTGCCTCAAATCGCTTCACTGAGAATGATGTCCTCCTGGCTCGTGAAATTCGTAAAACGAACAAGAGGTTCTACTACTTGCGCACAAGAGTAGATAGCAGTATAGATTCTGAGAGTAAAAAACCAAACTACAGCAAGGAGAAATGCCTGGAAAAGATTAGGGAATACTGCTGTGATAATCTGACACAGGCAGGAGAATCCAATCCGCGGGTTTTTCTCATTTCCAGATGGCATTTGGATAAGTATGATTTTCCTCTCCTGCAAGAGACTTTGGAGAATGAGTTGGATGATCTCAAGAGAGATGTTTTAATTCTGGCTATGCCAGCTTTCTCCAAAGAAGCTCTGAAGAAGAAAAGGGCTACTTTGGAGGCCTATATCATGAAAGTAGCTCTTTTGTCCTGTGTCACTGGGGCAGTTCCTGTCCCTGGCCTTTCTGTTGTCTGTGATCTTGCCATCTTAGTGGGGTCAATGATACACATCTGTCAGGTCTTTGGCTTGGATGAAGGTTCCCTCAATAGACTTGCAAAGCGGGTTGGCAAACCTGTTGATGTCTTGAAATCAGCTATCAAAAAGTCTCCACTGGTCAGCCAAATCACCAAAGAATTTGTAATTGATATGCTGACTAAATCAGCCGTGTGTGGAATTCTGATGGCAGCTGAATTTGTTCTTGATTTTGTACTGGTGTTGGGCTCTCTAACTGGTGGAGCGCTTTCTTTTGGAACAACATTCTACATCCTGAAAAACTTTCTGCATGATGCTGAGAAAGATGCTGAGAATGTCCGGGCAAAAGCTGTGGAGTCCTAACCTGAGATTTGTGCTGAGACACACATAGAAGAAGTAGACTGAGGCAAACAGCATATGAATTTCATGCAAATATGAGGAAACAAAAACCAAGAATAAATACTAGATGTCATACACTTGTTTGATGTCCTGGTCGGTGGAAGTACCACTTTGAGTACCATGTCATACCTTCCGAGAAGCTTGAATAAGTGAAGATGCTTAGAGTGTTCAAGAAAAGCTACTGAACTTTTAGAATCACAAAACTGACATCCAAAAAATGGGGGGGAAAAGCACCAAATGTATGAATGATTCTCAGAACCAGAATATTGGAAAGGAAAGGAAACTGTATTTCAATTTTTGGCCCCTCCAGAAACTGACCAGGAGCTCCTCAATGAGACAATGTTGTCCAACTTCCCTCATAGACAGTTTGCTCCCCAGTATTGATTTCCCTCAGTAATGTATCACCAAAGGGAACCTTTAATGTGCTTTTGGAAGGGATAATATAATATGTGTGCTGATGGAGCACCAGTTCCCGATTTTTAGGCATTCTCGATTTTCCTCTTAATTTCTTAAATTTAATTTTTGTTTGTTTTTTATTCTCTTATCTCTTTTTCATCTATCTGCTGTTTTTGCCTTGATAACTTCTTTCTTCCAGAGTCCGACATACTCAACTAACAGTCCACATAGCTGGACTCATAGGAGTTAAATATGACTGCAGTCAGAGTTTTGCTTCGCTTTAACTCAGGCCCCTTCCGCACACGCAAAATAATGCATTTTCAAGCCACTTTCACAACTGTTTGCAAGTGGATTTTGCCATTCCGCACAGCTTCAAAGAGCATTGAAAGCAGTTTGAAAGTGCATTATTTTGCATGTGCGGAATGAGCCTCAGTGTGCTGGAGGGTGCTGGGAGTAGGCTGTGTCTTTTTTAAATTCCTTTTTCTTGTGTGCATATGTTCAGCCCCGGCCAGTTGCTTCCAACTTATGGTGACCCTCCAAAACAAATCAAGGTCTTCCAAAATCTCCTATGAACATCCTTTCCCAGGTCTTTCACACTGAGGACTTATGTTTTCCTTGTAGTGTCATTCCATCTCATGTTGGGTCTTCCTCTTTTCGTGCAACTTTCTACTTCTACCTAGCATAGTTGTCTTTTCCAGGGACATTTCAGGCCTGATTTGGTCCTGCACCCACATATTTGTTTTGCTTGTTTGTTTGGCAATCCATAGTATCCAGAACTCCATTTTTTTTACTTACTGGCACTTTTGCTAGAAGAGCACCCGAAGGGGATCTTTTCCTCGTTCCACCATGCCTTGAAATATCATAGGTGATCACGTGGTGAAGTTATCACTCTTAGCCTTTCCAACCTTAATTAATACTACATCTTTGCATGCATACCATGTCAATAATATTTATGCTCATCTTGTGCATTGTATTCTGCAGTCACCAGTCCTGCACCCAAATATTTGTTTGTTTTTTTTGTTTGGCAATCCATAGTATTCAGAACACCATTTTTTACTTACTGGCACTATTTTGCTTGAAGAGCACCTGAAGTGTCCTCTTTCTACTATGCCTCAAAATATCATGGGTGATCACTTGGTGAAGTTATTGCCCTTAGCCTTTGAAATCTTAATTCTATCTTTGTATTCATACCATGTCTATAATACTTCTGCTCATCTTAGTCATTGTATTCTGCAGTCACCAGTCATTCATTCATATAACCATATGAAAGTTTGTCCTTATTTCAGTTTACTCCCCTCATCACTTCATTCATTTGTTCTGCTTTGCATATGTGTGCGGAGATCTCCCTCCTCCTCCTGGCCAAGGTTGGCCCGGTGTGCCATTCCTCCTTCCCCTTGTTGGGTAGTCTGTGGCCTGCCCTTGCTCCTGGTGGTCAGGGAGTACATGTTGCAGTTGGTCACATGGCAGAACCACAGGGCTAAGCCCCAGAAACCCGGTTGGCTGCCTTAGTCTACCTAAGTCTACTATGGCCCACTGCAGGGGCTGCTTTCTCTTCCCTGCCTGCTTGCTTTTCCTTCTCACTCCTTTCCTTTCCCTTCTATCTCCTTTCTGTTACTATCCGTCCCTCCTCAATCTAACTTCCACTACCTCCGTTCTTCCCCCCTTTTGCCCACCTCTTTCTTGCCTTTTTCCCCCTTCCCTCCTCTCATGCTTGGCCCCCCAATACCCTTTTCCACCCATTCATAGACCCCTGGGCCATCCATCTGACCCTGCTGTGGCCCTGATTGGCTTGCCAGGCCATCCCTTTTAGGTGCAGGTAGGATGAGGTGCTCCCACCCTCCATGCCCTATTTGAGTCTAGGTGCACCCTACGCACCACTGGAAGTCCTGGGTCCTGCAGCCGCCATCTGCTCCACTGGCCACTGCTTGTTGCTTATCACTGGCCCTTTTTGCCCCCTCCCAGGAGCTTGTGAAAGCCAAGCCAGCTGTGACAGCGTTTCCCTGCCTGGCGCCATCAGCCTGGACTGCTCTGATGGTTGAGGTGATTGGGGGAGGTCTGCCAGCATCTCGGGGGGGCTGGGCTCTAGACCTCAGGGGTCGGCTCCAGTCAGGGCTGGGATTGTTGGGAGGTGTCTGCGGCAGGTGGAGCTCAGCTATGCCAACTAGTGATATTACATCCTTTGATGCCACTTTCTATTTCAATGTTCAAGTTCTCCTTCCTTCCTCTGAGGGCACTTGCCCCACGAGGGGTTTGCATTTGTATATGTGTATAACAACAGCAACAACAACCTTTATTTGGCATTTAAAAATAGGTTCTAGAGCATGGCCAATTGGCCATGCTGGCAGGGGCTGATGGGAATTGTAGTCCATAACATCTGGAGTGCCAAAGGTTCGCCACCACTGTTCTAGAGCATTTCCAGACATTTTTGAAATACAAATCAAGAGTACATTCAAAGCGCAGGCAGGAAGACTGTATCTAGCAGTATACATTACTTAGAAAGTTCTGTCACTTCCAAAAGAAATTTTGCTACTTTTCCCAAGAGCACGACATCTGTGTTGTTTAACAGAAGATCCACAACAGAGCAGTCAGAGTCACTTTCAGATTTGTCTAGGGCCAGCCTGGGAAAGAAATTCCTAATGCCCGCATATCTCGGACAGTCAAGAATAATGTGAGCAAGAGTCTCCACTTGGTTTTTACAGTGTGGACAAACCCTATCCTGGAGAGGGATGGATAAGTAATGACCCTTTGTAATGGCCGATGGGAAGGTGTTGGATCTGGCCCTTGTGATAATCCATCTCTGTTGGGGATATGTGTATATTAAGAGCCATCATATCATTTCTAACTTCCTCAGTGTTATTGTCTTTTCCAGTGAGTCTTGTCTTCTCCTAATGGCATGAAAGTACAACAGCCATGTCCGTGTTCTAGGGCCATGGCGGTGAACCTATAACACTCCAATTGGCCATGCTGACAGGGGCTGATGGGAATTGTAGTCCATGGACATCTGGAGTGCCATAGGTTCGCCACCACTGTTCTAGGGTGAGTTCAGGCTAGGTTTAATGTAGAACTCATGCTTTTTGCTGATTCACAGCATCTCTAAAACTCTCCTCCAATACCACATTTTGAATTTGGATATTCCCAACCCAAAATGATACCTGAAATGACCTGTTTTGGATCAGTTATCAGTGATTACAGTGGAAATAAAAGAGAACAAAAAAAATTTCTCCCTGAATTTCGAGAGTGTTTTGGGGATGCACAATATTGGGCAAGGAAAGAGAGCAAGCTGGTTGACTAACTGCTGAAGGTCAGGTTGACCTGCCCTCCACTAATGGCCTTCTACATTTTGAAAGGGAAAGGGCGGAAGTGGCCCTGGGCTTGCCATGTCATTGCCGTCCCCCACTGGAGATCTTCCCCTGGTGCCAGCATGGGAAGCAGCCTATCTTGCGTGTTCAGCAGGAAAACAGTGGCTGGTAGGCTCCAAGAGACCATAGAGCAGGGGTCTTCAAACTACGGCCCTCCAGATGTTCATAGACTACAATTCCCATGAGCCCTACCACTTGGGCATGCTGGGAGGGGCTGATGGGAATTGTAGTCCTTGAACATCTGGAGGGCCATAGTTTGAAGACCCCTGCCATAGAGCATAAAGGTTTTAATAATGTAGTTGCCCCACCTCCCACAAGAGTAGGGAGAATCGAGGGGAAGAGAAGAAGTGTAGCAGTAGCTTTTGTCTGCTGATTTTTCATGCTAATCTAGAGATCAAGCACTCTTCTACTGTCAGGCTCCCTTTTCTGATTGTGCTACAGCAATTTTCCTTTACATTAAGCACTTACAGATCATGGAATCCTCTTGAAAACTGGGTTTGAAAAGTGCTTGCTTGGAGGGGAAACACAGGGTTCGAAATTTCATGATAGCTTTGTGCTGTTTTTCGGCTGTTCTGTTGAAAGCTCATTACCTGTTCTAGGATCAGATGCTGTTTTTGCTTGCACTCTGAGATTTTCCTGTGCTGTTTAAGTTTATTGGTGACTGCAATGTCAAGGGAAATGTGTAGGCAAGGTTCCTGTTGCATCAGAAATGGTGATTCCTTTCAACCCAATTGTGCAGGATGGCTTCCCACATTTAAAGGGGACCCCAGAATGAGTTGCCAGCAGAAGCATGCTTTATAGGGGTACCCTTCCTCAGACCCCACACTGAAAGACCTTGTTTGACATCTCCAGGACGCCCTGCTTTTTGGGGACAGCCAAAGGTCTTGTGGACAGAGTTGTACTCCTGCATCTCTGACAAATGAGATGACCAGTCTCAGGACTGAGAAGAAGAGCTCCAACTGGCATATTGTTCTGGGATAGCGGAAGAAGTTAAGAGGAGTGGGGTTTTCCAGTTCCCCGGATACCAAAGCAAGCATTCAACAGAGGAAAAATTAAGTCCATGCTTCTGTCCACACCATCATGATATCACCAACCAATGTAAATGTAGAAAAAGTCCAAGAGGAAGGTGAGTGGACAGTAGCCTTTATAGGATGGTTTGCTATCTCCCAAGGCTTCCAATGACCTTTCCATACAGAGTTCTCAGGAGTCTGATGGCTGATAGACTCACAAGGCTGGAGTAAGATCCTGTCTTACCATGTTTTCTGGATCCTTGGATTGGTAGCTGTGAGAATGCTTTGCTTTGCATTGTATTGCTTGGGAACTGACCTGTAGCAAAATGGGCAGGTGACTAGTTAAGGTCACCAGTTCCTGCTTGGGAAATACCTGGAGATCTGGGGGTGGAGCCTGTGGGGGGCAGAGTTTGCAGAGCAAAGGGACATCAGCCAAGTATATTCCAATAGACTCCACCCTTTGAAGCAGCTGTTTTCTTCAGAGGAACTGGTGCTATTGTCTGGAGATCCGCCTGTAATCCCAGGAGATCCCCAGACCCCACCTGGAGGTTGGCAACCCCAATACTGCATGCTTACATTCACTAACAAGCATTAACTTGCTCTTTATCTGCAGCCTTTTATTTGAAGAGTATTTACAATATGTTATGATGTATGGTTCATTTTTCCACTACCCAATGTATTCTCTTTGGGGGATTGGTTTAGAATTGTATTCTACACTTATATGTGTGTATGCCAGTGATGGCGAACCTTTTCGAGACCGAGTGCCCAAATTGCAACCCAAAACCCACTTATTTATCGCAAAGTGCCAAGACGGCAATTTAACCTGAATACTGAGGTTTTAGTTTAGAAAACACAGTTGGCTCTGAGGCGCAGGTTACTCGGGAGTAAGCTTGGTGAAGCAACTGTGCAACGCTTCAAATGGATGAATCACGACCCTAGGAGGGTTTACTCAGAAGCAAGCCCCATTGCCAGCAATCGAGCTTACTCCCAGGTAAAGGATCATGCCCAGGCCAGCCTAGGGGTGTTTGGGGGGGTGATTTTCCACCCCTCCCACATGATGAACTCTGTGCACGCGTGCCCACAGAAAGGACTCTGAGTGCCACCTCTGGCACCCGTGCCATAGGTTCGCCACCACTGGTGTATGCAGTGCCTGCTTATGCATCCCATATACTTATCTTTCTGGGCATTCTCTTCCTATGCCTGCTACCATTTAACTGTATATTATGCGGGCTGTTTTGTAGTGCATTGTACTAAAGTCTCTTCCAATAAAGTGTTTCAGTTTGCTCAGTAACACCTTGGAGTCGGTGTCTTTCTACTGATAGTTGCTTGCCCACTAGAGTGATAGGAACCTGTAGTAGCAGAGGGGTTTTTTTTCCCCTTAAAGGGCTCTGTTTAACACTTATGAAGATGCCAACAGCATGGTATGGCGCATGATCCTGAGCAGATTTTCCAGACACGAACACTCTTCCCCACACAACATACCCTCCATTCGTCCTCCCCCAGGGGCCCAAACTGACTGTTATGTCTCTGGTTCTAGGACTTTACTGGAGAAAGCCCAGATCACCCTCTCTGCCCACACCCAACCCCAGTTGGCCAAATCTCAGGCTCATTCCGCACATGCAGAATAATGCACTTTCAAACTGCTTTCAGTGCTCTTTGAAGCTGTGCGGAATAGCAAAATCCACTTGCAAACAGTTGTGAAAGTGGTTTGAAAACGCATTATTTTGCGTGTGCGGAAGGGGCCTCAGTTGTGAGATACTCAGGCAGTTTGAACAAGAAAAGGTTAATTAAGAATGGGGGGGAAAATCAAAAATAGCTAGAACTACTACAGGTCAAAACTCACAAAGGAAAAGGTGATGCAGAAAACAATAAAGCCTATAAAGCGGGAAGTGGTCCTGAGGAAGGTGACCAAAGGGTCACGCCCTACAAGGAGAGATTTAGGGAGCTAGGTATGTCTAGTTTGGAGAAGAGAAGGTTAAAAAGTGATATGATGGCCATGTTTCAATATTTGAAGGAATGTCCTGTTAAAGAGGGAGCAAGCTTGTTTTCTGCTGCTCCAGAGACTAGGGCAATGAGTAATGGATTCAAGGTACAGAAAAAGAGATTCCACCTAAATATTAGGAAGACCTTTCTGACCGTCAGGGCTGTTCGAGAGTGAAATTCACTGCCTTGGAGAGTGGTGGAGTCTCCTTCTTTGGAGGTTTTTATACAGAGGTTGGATGATCATACGTCAGCTTTGATTGTATGTTCCTGCATGGCAGGAGGTTGGACTTGATGGCTATTGTGGTCTCTTCCAACTCTATGGCCCTTTCCGCACGGGCCAATAACGACGCCCTGGGGACGGCAAAAACGCCGTCCCCAGGGAGCCGTTCGCACAGGCGGCGCTGCCAAAATGCAGCAGCGCCGACCTGGCTCCCTTCCCCCTCCCCCAGGGCGGCCTCAGGCCGCCTCCAAAAACCTCCCTCCTGGAGGGAGGTTTTTGGCACAACAGCGCATTCCCGGCGGCGCGGTGCGAACGGCACCGCCGGGAATGCGCTGTTGTCCCCGTCCCTCTCCCACTCACCTCGTCGCCTCCGTCGCCCTGCTGGCCTCCGAAGGCCCTCCCTCGCTGTCCTCTGACCCCTGGAGGTCGGAGGGCAGCGTGGGCGGGTCTACGGAGGCCAGCAGGGCAACAGAGGCGACGGGAGAGGGACGGGGAAGAGGCGGGTTGGCCGGTCCCAGCGTTGTCGGGTCGGCGTAGATTACACCGACCCAACCCCTTCCGCCTCAGTGCGGAAGGGGCCTATGATTCTGTAGATTTTGTTTCCTTTCACCTACAAGCTCCGCTTCCTGTCTTTAAATGGTCCCCAGCCTCCATTTTACATGTGAATTAGCAAACATGTGAAGAAGTGCACTCAAGAGTAATGTTTTGCTTTCCACATGGGTGTAAGGGTACCTGTCAACAGACACTAACCAGACTCCGATATTGATAATGGCAGTCTTTGCTGAAGGTCTGTGCAAGGCAAGGTACCAAACTTTTCACAGTCAGATCTGAGAAACATGGGAAAGGCAAAGAGAGATATAGCTTCACTGCCACAGCACCCCCTTGCTAGCTGGTGGGAAAAGCAGGGAGGTGAAAATGTTAAGGTTTACCAAGGTGAGGGCCATTATCTGGCTGCCTGGCACTACAAGGTGGAGAAATGCAGGAGCCAAGACATCCTACAAAGCGAGGCCAGCAGAGATAGGGCAGGGTCACACAGCGGAAGCTATATTATGTCATGGCTGACATAAATGGCCTGTCAGTTATCAGCTCTCACCAGGAGGCAACAATAGACTGACGCCAAGTTCAGAGTGTAGCAGCTGAAACTGTGAAAGGGATTAAATGGTTGACAGCAGCTGGGGTTATCAATGTAAAGTATTTCATTTCAGTCGGCGACCTGGCATTCCAGTTCCAGAGCACAGATTCTGGATCATAGAGCTGTCATAGAGCTGAGCCCTTTGGGGGTAGGGCAGTTTACCAAATCAAATCAATCAATCAATCAATCAATCAATCAATCAATCAATAAATCCCAGTGTGCAACTTGTCATTCGAATCCCAGAGCACACACCCTGTTTCCTGGGGCTGACTCCAGTATGTGACCTGTCATTCCAGTCTCAAAGCAGAGATTCTGTTCCCAGGGGCTATCGTTCTGGTGCACAACCTGTCATTCTAGTTCCGAAACACACAATCTGTTTCCTGGGGCTGTCTTTCCAGTGTGCAACCTGTCATTCAACACTCAGAACAGATATTCTGTTCGGGGGGGGGGGGGCTGTCATTCCAGTCCCAGACCACAGATCTTGTCCTTTCCAGTGTGTGACCTTTCGTTTCCAGTGCCAGAGCACAGATTACATTCCTCAGGGCTGTCATTCCAGGGTCACGATAGCCTATACGAGCCCAGAGACCTTCACTGAAATCCATTCCACATTTTCTTTGCCAGTTTTTGTGTGTGCGCTGTAATGAATTTCAAGGAAACCCACGAAAGTCAACTGGCATTCCTGGGTCCCACTATTTCTAATGGACTATTGACCTGGTTGCCTTCTTTGTTACTCACAGACAATGTTTCTCCACACACCCTGGACACTCCAACAGATATATATACTCCACTTGCTTTCCTGACATCAGATCCTCTGAAGATGCCAGCCACAGATGCAGGCGAAACGTCAGGAGAGAATGCTGCTAGAACACGGCCATACAGCCCGGAAACCACACAGCACCCAAGTGATTCCGGCCGTGAAAGCCTTCGACAATACACAAAGTAGCTTTCGCTTTCGCTCTAGGGCTGCTAGAAGCTCCGTCCTCCATCCGGAAGCGCCGCTAAGGCACAGAGAGGCTCTGCATGGTGGGGCGAGAGAGGAGAGACCCCCCTGCCCCAGTTCCCAACCCACCGCCCGCCCCGGGGATCCCCTCTAGATACCGTGGCCGGTAAGCAGCCCCGGCTCGCCCTTCGCCGCCTTGCCTGCGTTTCCGCGTCCGCTGCTCCGTCTGGAGCGCGCAGCCTTCGCCCAGCCTTCGCCCTTCGCCCAGCAGCCTTCGCCCAGCAAAGGTTTGGGTTGACCCCCGGACTTCGCTCCCCCCCAAAATCGCCTCCCCGGGCCCGGAAAGGCTTTGGGGAAACCGATTCTTTTTTTTTCAAACAGGCAAGAAGTCGCGGCCGGCCGCCTCGGTAGCAGGAGAAAAGTGCGCAGCTGCAACAGCTTTTCTTTAGCTGCTAAGGGGAAGGGGAGATCACAAAACTTTCAGCAGAATTTTGAGCCCCCCTGGAACTTTTTTTTTTAAGTAGGGAGTGCAAGAAAAGCATAAAAAGGAGTGGGGGACAGAGAGGTCTTGCAAGGTATGGAAAGGCTGCGACTTGCCCCTTAAAATGGAGAAGAGGATCTCCCAGGAATGGCCAAAGCACAACAGTTTGGGAGGGGAAAGCCTCTTCCTTTGGACGCTGCAAAACCGAGGGGTGATCTGGATCTAACTTTCGACAGGGCTGCTTTCTCAGTTAAGAATAGCAAGGAGAGAGATCAGGGCTTAATGACCCGCTGTCTGATACATGCAAGAGTAGGGTGTTTTGTGGGTGGGTGGGTGTGTGTTTGTTAAAGTATATTATAAGAGCATTTCTTACACTTATAAGACTGTATCCATACTGGGCTAAGAGGCGTCCTTTTCGAAAATCCTAAATTCTTTGTGCCTTTGGCACACACAGCTACCACTGACAGGGACCTTTTCTTGTTTATTAAAGGGGATGTTTGTAACAGGCAGAAGTTCAACTGCTGAATCTGTTTGCCAGCCCTTTGTCTAAAAAATACTGGGTAAAACTCCTCCTCCTGAGTTGTTGCCTGCTGGCCTGACTTTGTTTTGAAACTCCTTAATCATCCTCTTGCTATCACATGCACCTTCTTTGCCCATTCTTCAAGAGGTTTTATAATCTAGCTAGGCTGGATTGGAACAAATCATGCTGCACTGAAATGTGAGGTTTTAATATAAATCTGATAAGATTATTGACTGTGCTTGACTTTGGTGTAAGCTGTGCTGAGCCAAACCTTGGCCGGGAATGGGGGTATAAACAAACAAATAGTGACATTTCACCCAATGGGCTTTCGTGCATCATTCCAAAGGTATTTTTCCTCCCCTGGCTGGTGTGGGCTTGTATTTGGACAGTGCTCCATAAAGAAATTTTTCATTCCTTCCTGGTGCTTCTTTGAATGCAGCTGGGAAGCTAATAAAATCAAGGATGCATTTAGGAAATGTTACACTGTAGACCAGTGGTGGCGAACCTATGGCACGGGTGCCAGAGGTGGCACTCAGAGCCCTCTCTGTGGGCACTCGTGCACAGAGTTCATCATGTGGGAGGGGGGTGGAAAATCACCCCCCTTCCCACACACACACATCTAGGCTGGCCTGGGCATGATCCTTTACATGGGGGTAAGCTTGATTCCTGGCAATGGGACTTGCTTCTGAGTAAACCCTCCTAGGATCATGATTCACCCATTGGAAGCATTACACAGTTGCTTCACTAAGCTTATTCCTGAGTAACGCGTGCCTCGGAGCCAACCGTTTTTTCTAAACTAAAACCTCACTATTTTCTAAACTAAAACCTCAGTTAAATTGCCGTGTTGGCACTTTGTGATAAATAAGTGGGTTTTGGGTTGCAATTTGGGCACTCGGTCTCGAAAAGGTTCGCCATCACTGCTGTAGACAATGCTTTTGGGAGGGAACTTTAGACAGTAATGCTGTATTTTATAATCTGTTGACGGATTAACAATCAGTTCTTATTACATGCAATCTTCCTTTCATCCCAGTGAGAAAGGTGAACTGTAAATAAGTTTGCCAGGTAGCCCAGGCCACCCACAGAAGGTGGGGGGGTTAGGGTTGCCAAGCCCTCCAAAGTATCTGTGGTATAGAGATGAGATCTCCAGGCCCCACCTGGAAGTTGGCTTCCCTGACTATCACTCATGGTGATAATGTGTTCAAAGGCAAAGCACAGAATGAACTTTCAACTAGCTCATCTCACCCGCTTCCACTACTTGCATAGTGTCATGGAAGATGCTATCGCTACAGTAAAGGGAAGTCACATATGACTGTGAAAAGCATCTTTGCCTTTTGATCTCCTGGAGGGGGACAGAGCTAATAAGAGGTGCTAGCATGAAACTAAAGGTTTGGAAACCTCATATGACGGAAAAGTTTTTCTTGGAGAGTGAGGGAACAAAGCCTAGGTGACTCTATCATGGGCTAAGCTAAGAGAAGCACCTCTTGGCTAGAGGTCCCAAGAGATCCACAAGAAGCATTCAGCTGGTCAATTTCTCTAAACGCATTTATGTTTTATTTATTTGTTTTGAATTTTTACAATAAATCTTTGAAAGTAGCTGTCAGGTTATTAGGAGGAGAAAGGACCCAGGACGGTGAGATAAAGTGGCTCTCCCAAGCAATCTCAGCCTCAGTCGTCCTTATGGTGGCAGCGGTGGGATTCTCTCCCTATACTCCAGGGTGAAGACACCTTCTTGGCTTTGCAGCCAGCTTGCAGTAATGGAGCAACTACTGGCGAGCTGTTGCGGGGAAAGAAAGGAGGTGCAGATTGAGGACCATACCACCAGTGGAGGTCACACACTGCATGAAGTCTCATCTGAGGAAGCCTGTGAAGTCAAGAGGGGCGAGGCCTGAGTGACCACTGGAGTCTGAATTGCAGAGTCAGGCAGCGAGGATCTACCAGGACAGCCGACGCTGGGCAGCAAGTGAAATCAGCATCTGGTAAGGAAAGCGGAGGGTGGGAGGCTCACAGAAGGGGCCCAGGAGGCAAGCCAGAGGCGACTCCGGCACCCGAGGATGACTGGAAAGACTTCGCCAGCCGGCGCTGAAGGCAATGGCGACCCTTGACTTATAGCATCACAACAACAAAAGCAGAATGGCTAAATGGCAGAAAGCCATTCCCGAAGTTTGAACAAGGATCAGAGAGTAGCTGACTTTGCATCTTACACAGATGCGGCGCAAAACATACAAAGTGCGACCACAGAATACCTAACTTTCGCGCTTTGGTCCCAGTGTCAGGAGACGGAGGTTGTCCTCATCAATTTACTAAGGACAGCGGCTGGCTATACTCAGTTTAGGACATTGCATCGAAGAGAGATTTGGAAATCTGTTTTATAGACAACTTGCAGTTCAGAGCTTATCCGGGAGAAAGCGTGGTGGCTATGTTGCTCGTTGCAGGCGGTAAATTATACGAGTTGGACAACGTGAAGGGTGACCACTGTGCAGCAAGCCATAGATATCAGTAGTTAAGGAGCAATTTTGCAGCGATTGCCTGAAGTGTGTCTGAGGATGGCCTTGATGAAGACTGTAAGTCTTTGGAGGAATTGCTCATTTGCTGACCAGATTATAACTCTTCGGAAGAAACTGGGCTATTTCATCAGCGCCAAAATTTCCCCAAAGCACAAAACTCCTGCGGAGGGCAGCCCCAGAACTGATGAGCCACCAAGCTCCCAGGAAGGGTTTGATCTGGCAGAAGGTGGAGCCGAGGAGCAACTCCTGCTCCCACACCCCTCAAAAAGAGGACTCACTTATTTACTTATGTGGGTCCTCCGGAGCCTATGGGAAAAGACCCCTGATTTAAAAGGAACCTGGCAAGCCAACTCCAGGAATGCGGCCCTGTTCGGGGCAAAGGAGACAGCGTCTGGGTGCAGGCCAGGATGAAGCAACCTCCCAACCAGGGTTGCAGCTTCAGCGTGAGGGCCCAAGAATCAGCTCCCATGACAGTCATCAAAATCAACACAAGAGACAGTCGACTGATCACCAGAGATTTACACTTTCTTGGACTGAGGTGACACAGCAGCAGAAGGAGCCAGAAAGTCATGTTAAGGAATGGGTTGGAGCTCCGCGGGACTAAGGACACTGGTGCAGATTTATCATCCTTCTGAGAGCAGATCTTCTGGACAAGGTTCCACACTTTGTCGACCAAATGAAAATTTCACCTTTTTAGTCTCAGGACAGGTATTTAGATCTAAGTGAAATACGGCCATGTAGGCTATAACAATTTTGGGTGTATGAAGGGTCTTGACCCATCAGCTCTCAACTTTACAGCTGAGATTTATAGTTGGTATATGGATTTACTGCTGTAACAGCACAATGGCTTCCTCATGGGCCCAGTTTCTACTACTAGATGGGGGCAAAGCAACATCAAAGGATGTTGAGGCAGAAGAGGTGGGAGAAGATCTGGAATCACCTCCTGTAGTGACACTTAATGGAGTCTGTGGGGAGGTTGTGCAGTGGAAGGCAGGGAGGAGGGATCCTCCTCACAAAGAGATTTTTCAGCAGCTCTGATCTCATTTTCGCTAAGAGCAGCACAATTGTCCTTCTCTGTGGCTAGCAGGAGTGGGGAGTTCAGACTGACCCACAGAAGCCCCAAGCTCCTAGCAGGTTTGTGCAAATATTGTGAGAAAATGGGACACACAGACAGTTCCTCCAGGAAAGGAAGCTGTAGATGGAATAATATTGTCAAACTGGCTGGTTGTACCCAAGAAATTCAGAGGAGGTGTTAAAACAGGCGCGCAAAATACCTCTCTCAGGGCATTTGAGATTAAAGAAAACTGAGCACAGAATAGAAGGTGCAGCCGGAGGCATAAAATGAAAGATGTGCAGCAGTATTGTACAAGTTGTGATGTGTGCCAAGGGTAGGATTCCCCAGGACACCACTCGAATGCTTGCTGAACCCATTTCCAGTAATCACACCTTTTCACACTGTTACTATGGATATATTGGGCCCTCTCCAGTGGCTCAGCCTGAAGCGTTTGTCTGGTCTTGGCAGGACCATGCCTCTAAATACCCTGTAGCTTATAGCATGAGGGTATTACTGCACAAAATATAGCAAATGCATGGTTGAATTTGCATCTGTGTATGGAATACCTAGAGTACGTGAAAGTATCAGACAAGAGGACACGGTTCCTTTAACTTATGAAAAGTTCACCAACAGACTGGCGAAATTACCTAAAGTCCCCACGGTTTCACACCACCACCAAAATTAACAATGGGTTAGCTGACGATATATTTCTTCCTTTTGCAGTTGCTAAGAACATATTCTGTCAAAACACCCCAGAACTGGGATGTTGCATTACCACATTCTGTTTGCATTCACAGAGATTATTTAAGAATCCTTACAGTTCAGTCACAAAATGAAAATCCTATTTGGAAGAAAATGTTAAGAGGAGGTCCCTGGATTTTTTTAACTCCAAAGTAGGACCTGAGGGAAAGGATTCTAAACCATGAATTTCCAAAAGAAAGGAACGACAGGTATTTTGCTGACCTCAGGAAAACTTTGGAAATGATCAGGCAAGAAGCAGGGATCAACCTGCAACAGGCTCAACAAAGCAAAGATGTATTATGACAAAAAGCCAGACCAAGAAGATTTTGTGTAACACAAAAGGTGTGGAGTTTTATCTGGTGATCATGTACAAAAACTGGGAATGAGATAGAGCCCATTCTCACGTTGGCAAACTCCCATTGACAATTACAGGGTTGAGGAGTGGGAGGGATGGCAGATGGCTATTGGTTCATGCCAACCAACTGAAACCTATAGGGGGCAACCTGTCACAGTTAGCTTCTCTCAGGCAAAAAGAAGGAGGGAGGAAGTGTTTCTGGATGCTTAGCCGGAGAAGAGCATAAATTGAATGATGTGCAAATCTCCTGACAGCCTAGGCGCCCAGCGAACAAAATTGACAAGGTGTGGCTGAATTTGGGGCGATCTTTCAAATGTGGGATACCTACTAACCTGATTTCCCATCACGTGATACTGGTAGTCATGCACCAATAAAGTTAAGCCTTACCATCTAGAATGACCAATGAAACAGGTGTAGCCAAAGAAATCCAACAGATGGTGGACCGTAGATGATTAGAAAGAGCACCTCTAACTGGGAGCTCTATAGTAATTGTCCCAAAGAAGAAGGTCTCAAGACCATAATGATTCTCCTGAATACCGAGTCATGTAGGCCTTTCAGACTCAATAAATCCTGTCTCGATCCTTATCAATCCCCAGAATGAATGCAGCTCATCGAGGAACTGGCAAATCTTGAGGTTTATCTCCACATGATTGCAGCAAGAATACTTTCGGTGCATTTGCTCACAGGCTCATGGAAAAGTGCATTTTGTTTGTTTTGCTTCCAGTGTTTTTGAATTTGTAAAATACGTTTGGACTCAAAGGAGTGCCAATAGAAATCATTTCAACGTTTGATGGATAGAGTCTGAGAAACACCGTATCACGAAACCTATCGGATGATATTAGCCATTCATCTTCCACTTGGTATGGTAAAACACTATAGAGTGGTACTGGGCATGCTTAGAAAGACAACACGAACCCGGGGACAAGTGCCACCTTGAAGTTTACCAATGAGGCTGTCTGCTTAAGGTCACCCGAGTAGGAAGGAGTCCTTCAAGAGAACATTTTAGAGCAGGGTTGCTGGCATTGTCAAGTAGCCCTCAACCTACCACCAAGAAAAGATGTCATGACTTTTCTAGGAATGGCAGGATTTACACTTGAATTCATACCACGCATTTCAGTCGATATGACTGCATTGACACAGGCTTTATGCAAAAAATTAACCTTCTGTCAATGTATTATGGTCTGCACCGTCTCCAAAATGCTTTTGATCAATTAAAGAAATATTAGGTTGTTACCTATATTAGGCATGCACTGATTTTAACAAACCTTGGTTCGAGCTGGTATAAGAAGAAGGATTACCCAGGTGTTCTGATGCAAGGTCAGATGACCAGAATTACCCGTGAGTGTGCTTAGTGAAGAGCTTGTTTCAGTGAATGCAATTACATGCAGTGGGAGAGGTAGCTGCCCACTTCCAAGTATTTGGTTGTCCTCTAGCTCAGGCTCGAGCCTTATTTGAGTGAGCGCAAGTTTTGTCCAGGTCACCGGCCACAATCCTCTAGTATTCCTAGATAGGATGAAAGGTAACAATGCAAGAAGGAGTATCTTGGGGTGGGCTTTTGGGCCTCCAAGAGATTTTCCCTCCCATTTTGAGGTGCCTCTCATGTCAAAGGAGTCTGAGAGCGTAGTGGCTGATGCTCAGCAGCTACAACCGTAAAGAGTGCTTGTGATGAGATGTAAAGGTATTGCATTGCTTAAATGAAGTCTGAGAGTATGTATTAGTCTGAAATTATGTTTTGTAATGCTTGTGATTTTTCTTTATTCTGTATTGTTGTCATCATAGGACTATGTGCTGCCCTTAAAAGAATTATCAGTTGAATCTGTATTAGTTAGAGATGACGATGTGGAAGTATACGTGTAATCTTTTCTATATGGATAGATGAAATATATAGCCATTAGACTACAGATTCCCCTCTCTAAAAGTGTGTTGGAAAATAGTTGGCTGAGACTGTGAACAGCTAGAAACATGTGATAATGCAACCAGTATTATTAGGAAGCTGAAGTATGTGAACATGGGTTTGAGCTTCATCCCAAAGAAGTGATGTCATGGAAGATACTATACATGCAGTAAAGGAAGTCACATATGACTGTGAAAAGCATCTTTGCCTTTTGATCTCCTGGAGGACAAGGAGCTTATGCAGAGGTGCTAGCATAAGGAACTTCAAAAGGTTTTGGAAACCTCCATGGCCGGCCGAGGAGAAAAGTTTTCTATACCAGTGAAGAGGAACAAAGCCTGGAGTGACTCTATCATGGGCTGGCTAAGAGAAGCACCTCTTGGCTAGAGGTCCCCAAGAGATCAAGAAGCATTCAGCTGGTCAATTTCTCCTAAAGCACACAGCATTTATATGTTTTATTTCTTTGTTTTGAATTTTTACAATAAATCTTTGAGAAATCAGCTGTCTGGAGTTATTAGGAGGGGAAAGGACCCAGGACCGAGGTGAGGATGCAGTGGCTCTCTAAGCTTCATCTCGTAGCCTCAGTAAAATCCTCCATAGATATAGCTAGATTATGTGCATTTCTTTTAATTTCAGCGTGTATTTCAATAAATGGCATCATAACCACCAAAAGCATCTGATAGTGGTCTATTTCTCTATGCATAGAGCAGTGGTTCTCAACCTTCCTAATGTCATGGCCCTTTAATACAGTTCCTCATGTTGTGGTGAGCCCCAACCCTGACATTTATCCATTTTACAGATGGAGAACACTGATGCAGAGAGTCTTAGGCGACCCCTGTGAAAGGGTTGTTCATTCCCAAAGTCTTGACCCCAGAGTTAGAACCACTGGCACTAAGTGAATGCCTAAAGTGGAATCTCCCAAGAAACAGCTAAATCCAGTTTATCAGAGGAAAATCTCATATGAACAGGATCTAATAGGAATGAACAATGACAGTGTTTGTGTTTATTTTTTAGGTTAACTGAAGAGCAGCCATGGGTGGTAGTAGCTCAACTCCAGAGGCAAAACATGTGTACAACGAGATGACGACGGATAGCAAAGAAGAGTTGCCAAGTGAAATTCATCATGATTTCAGTATATTAGAAAAAAACACACTTGATATTGCTGTCACGGGGATGTCATATGCTGGCAAATCTTCCCTCGTCAATGCTTTGCGAGGTCTACCCGGCGAGGTGCATTAAATTGATCACGATGGATCGGCGGGACTAACGGGGGTATCCACGCACTCAATTCTTGTGCTGGCGTTGGGAAATGGGAACCTGCGTGTGAGTTCAGTGTAGAGAAATACCTTGAAAGGGTCAATTACAGCCGGTATGATTTCTTCATCGCCTTGTGGCCTCTGTCGTTCCTCTTCAACATCCCGAGCTGTCCGTCGCGATTCAAGATAAGGGGATTTTGCCTCCAGTATCAATGGCTCACAAAATAGATGTCAGTATTTGCATGGAAGCCGGACTTCAGGGAGTAATCCTTCAATACATCAGGAAATATTGCCTCCGTAGGTTGAATGCGGTGAGTATTATTTCTTCTCGAATTTTCCTTGTCTCCGAAGTTGAGGTACAGGATAAAGAATATGATTTTCCTGCAAGGACGATTCGAGAATGAGATGGAAGACAGAGGTGCCAAAGGCAAGGAAATGTTTGAGGTCCTAGCTTCAAAGGCATAACTTTCGAATTTTGTTTGGTGAGATTATTACTGATTTGATTCACCGATCTGGATGCTTGAGTTATTCGATTTCATATCTCATCATCATCAATACCTTTTATTGACATAGAAAATATATATTTGAATTCAAAGTTATTAAAAATAATATGTATGTATTATAGTTTAAAGTCAAGATGGTTTCATAATATCTCAGAAGCTAAGCAGGATTGCTTCAAAGTTGGCATGAATTCCTGGATGGGAACCACCAAGATTGAAGTGTGCAGAACCTTGAGCAAACCATATGGTGATATAACATTCAAAATACTATGTCAGTCACTATCGTTCACCATCAAATTAAGCATTTCGGCTGATAGTGAGAACATAAACAATTATGGTCAAATAAATAATCTACTATCGTCTCAAAAACTCAAATGTATCTTATTGACATAAGTTCTTAAACTATTGGTACAATTGCATCACGATTCTTAAATATAAAGCGGTATAGTTCATAAGAAGCTAGACTCCTTATTCAGTGCTATATATCAAAAACAGCAGAATGCAAGCCACAAGATGGATGATTGAAAACGCAAATACGCGATTGCGTTTGAATTGAACTGAATTGAACTGTTCATATCATCATTAATCGAGGCTTGCATTGCCACAGCGGAGCAGCTTGAAAACAGTGACGCTTGAATTTCGCAACAGCTGAGCAGCACTCGAACTCTTTGTAAAATTTTGCTGGCACCCACATTCTGTCGTGGACTTTGTGAAGTTTTTTTTTTTGCATTCTGCTGTTTTGATATATAGCACTGAATAAAGGAGTCTAGCTTCTTGAACTATACCTCTTTATGTTAAATTAATGTGCAATTAGCCTGGATTCAGAACTTAATCAACTCGTCCCATTGAAGTTTAGTTTGATAATCGGAAATTATTCGACAGGCTCACTCAATGTTATCATTCATATCAGCTCAGCAATAATCTTCTTGCTGGTACCCTGAGTTAGTGGTTTTCCACGCCCTGTTTGTGTTCATTTTGTGGCTTTCCACCATCACCATATCTGTCCTGACCTGGATGGCCCAGGCTAGCCTGATCTGGTCAGATCTCCAAAGCTAAGCAGGAAAAACTCCCAGTTTGTCAATGGAAGACCGCCAAGGAAGTATGGATTTGTGATGCACGCAGAGGCATTGGCAATCCACCTCTGTTCACCTCTTGCCTTGAAAACCTATAATGGGGTCTCCACAAAGGTGATCAGCATGTCATAAAGTTTGGTTGATAGCAATGAAGTGCACCTTTCTTTTCCCTTTTTGTTGGGATCCTGTGCCCTGCTTAGTGATGCTCTACAGACCGTTTCTCCATATGTCTCTTCCTTTCACATGGATCCTGCTCCAAGTAGAGAGTAGCAATGCACCCGATTGCTCTTCCCCAACTTTACTCCTTAGCATTGTCCTGTGAAAGGATCATCACCCTGTTTGAGCCAATAAGCTGTGCAGTGGGTGATCTGCCAGATCTTGGGGGACTGTCCTCTTCTAAAGTGAAGGTTTACTTGTCAGTTTATTGGATTTTGGAATTCCCTGTCGGGGTAGAAGGGGATCTGGCACCTAGTCTTGTAGAAGTTTCCTTTCTTGGTGTGGCTTACACCTAGTGAGGAAGAGGTCTTGATTCAAGGGGTCAATAATCAAAGATCGGGCATGGTTTGGCTGCTTTCTTCAGTACGTACAATGAGTGCAGCTTCTGCTAGTTCTCTGTCTTTTGGTGTGAGTATGGATGTAAACTTTTTTTGCTGAGACTAGCAGAAAGAAGCTCATCCCACTTCACTTTGTTACACCAATAAATCCCAGATTAAATTGTCCTTCCGTAGTCAGTCTTCCAGTAATATAGTCTTCTGATAAGCTGCTTTGGATGGAAGTTCCTTTTGGAAAAGCAGGGCATAAATATTTTATGATTAAAAATAGTAAAAAAATTAAGGCATCCAATGGGGGAGTTTTTCTACCCAGAATGTAAATTTTCTACAGTTTTCTGCAGTGTAAATTTGGATTGTCGTGCTGTGACAATAAAATGCTTATGCTTATGCTTTAAGTAAATTGATGTCACCCTGAGCAGTTAAATCCAAATTGTAAGAGAAAAGTTTGATGGGAACATTACATAGGGAACACTATATAGCATTATATAATTTGACGGGAACATTATATAGAGAACATTATATGGGAACATTATATAGCAAGGATTGAGTGGCACAATATTTGTATTTGTTTTTCAGGCCAGCTGGATCATCAAGGAAAGCTATGGGCCGGAACGACTCCACACCAGTGGTAAGCTGCGAACCTGAAAAGGAGAGATCTGTCAGGGAAGAAGGAGGAAAACCGCCGCTTGACATTTGAAAACTCCGGGAGTGAAAGGAGCTGGTAAAATGCGTCCTTGTCCAGCGCCCTGCTTGAAGTCACCATCCGGGTACGATAAAGATGCGAAGGCAGGAAACTGCGGGTATTGATAGGGACATAAAAGAGCCAGTAAGGTTATCCACACCCTGTTTTTCCAGATGTAACAATATGGGACCTCCCAGGAATTGGGACACCTGATTGTAAAGCCAAGGAATACCTAGAAAAGGTCAATTACAGCAAATATGATTTCTTCATAATCGTAGCTTCTCATCGCTTCACTATCTACGACATCCAGTTGTCCCAGGAAGTTCAAAAATGGCGGTTCTGCTCTACGTCGTTCCAAAATGGATGTCAGTATTAGAAGTGAAAAACGGAACCCAGACTTCAATGAGGAAGCAATCATCCAAAATGTCAAGAGAGACTGCCTTAGTAATTTGGAGCAGGCTGGTATTTCTTCTCCACAGATTTTCCTCATTTCCAGTTGGTACCAGGATAAATACGATTTCCTCCTCTTGCAAAGGACCTTGGGGAATGAAATTGAGGCTCTGAGGAGACGTGTCTTAAGGCCAGCTGAGCCGCCAAACTCAGGAAATAAGAGAGATGATAAGTAAGTTCGTTTAAACTAATTTTTTATTTGATTCTTTTTACATTTGAATTAAAAATGTATTTTAAATATGTAGACCTTTCTCAGGAGTAGGGGGTGGGAAGGAAGGACAATATCCATTAGAATTACCATGTTGTGTCTTTACCTCAATTTAAAAAGCAGAACAATACTTTTAAATATATAAGTATATATTGTGGCATTTCAATATATTGTAGGAATTTTGTATATATATTGTTGAAGGCTTTCACGGCCGGATTCAACTGGTTGTTGTGGGTTTTCCGGGCTGTGTGGCCATGGTCTGGTAGATCTTGTTCCTAACATTTTGCCTGCATTTGTGGCTGGCAACTTCAGACGTGTATCACAGAGGGAAGTCTGTTAAGCACTGTGTCCACACACTGGACACAGTGTGTAATAGACTTCCCTCTGTGATATACCTTTGAAGATGCCAGCCACAGATGCAGGCGAAATGTTAGGAACAAGATCTACCAGACACAACAACCACTTGTATATTTAAATATAAATATATTAAATTAAAGTAGAAGAAGAGAGAAGTGTTTGAATTTATACTCCGCCTTTCTCTCATGTAAGGAGACTCAAGGTGGCTTACAAATTCCTTTTACTTTCTTCTCCTTGCAACAGACATCTTGTGAGGTCAGTGGGGCTGAGAGAGTTCTGAATGAACTGTGACTAGCTCCATGAAGTCACCCAGCAGGCTTCATGTGGCCAAGAGAGTGGGTAGAAAAAAAACAAATCCAGTTCTGGACCAGATAACCCTGCTGGTAAGTGCCCCCACAAAGGCCCACACTACACCCTCACTGGCCAGGCACAAATGCCTTAGAAGCCCAGGCTACACAGAGCCGTACTGGCCCTGTGTTTAACAAAAAAGTATGTTTTGGCAGGCATGGTCCTGCCTTTGGACTATCTTTTAAATTATGGTGAGCATTTTTAAAATTATGATTTTTAACTGTAATGTAAGTTTAACATGTTGTTCCTGCCCTGAATCCTTCTAGGATGGGCAGGGTGTAGAACTATTTCTTTAACAGAATACCCATGAGCCTTTGCTAAAGATGCAAATTTACCAAAGGCTTGGCAGGGGGCATATGTTAGGGAACCATTTTAAGGGTTCCTCTGATGTGGCTCATAATGTGGGTGGCGCATCCAGGACAAATGTCCCCGGATGTACCCATTGTAGCTATGCCACTGTTAATGGATAGGGGGGCTGTTAAGATTCTCTCAGCATGTGGCCCTGGTCTACTGATGGTTGCATTGGATTGTTCTCCCAATGTGATCCCTATTCGGGTGACTTTTCTGACAACAGCTGATGGCTGCTATAATTACTTGATTTTTAGCTGTTCTTTATGATTGACACTTACTTACCAATGTCCCACTAGCCAGTTTACGTTCCAATTCCAAATGCTTGCTGTTACCTTTTCTTAGTTTTTATAAAGGATGGTGGTATTCTCAAGATCCCAAGTTTCCTAAAACTCTTTATCTGAATAAGGCCCCAAAGTACTGGCACCCTTAAGTAGACAAGTGAGGGTAGGAACTTCCTAAAGCTTCCTAAATTAAATTACATACATCTTTTTGTTTCTTAGATCAACCAACACATCCAAAGGAAGTGGAATCCGTTTCATCCCCCTTCCGAACATCTTAAAAATTGGCCTTGCAAAGCTGAAGGATGCTCTGATGCAAAGAAATCTCGAAGAAGTGACGGAGGAAATACGTCAACAACTGGATGCATTAGAAAACGTCAAGCTTGACATTGCCATCACAGGAGTGTCTGGGGCTGGCAAATCATCCCTTGTCAATGCACTGCGGGGCATGGCTGATGTTGAAGATGGGGCTGCAAAGGTTGGGAAAATCGAAACCACTAAAAAGTGTCAAGCCTACCCACATCCTTTATTTCCAAATGTAACCATATGGGATCTACCAGGGATTGGCACACCTGAATTTACAGCAAAGGACTACCTAGAGAAGGTCAAGTTTAGCCAGTATGATTTCTTCTTCATGATTTATGCGTCACTGGAAGGCGGCTTCACTGTGAATGACGTTCTCCTGGCCCATGAAATTAAGAAAATGAAGAAACAATTTTACTTTGTGCGTTCCAAAATGGACATCAGCATAGCTTCAGAAATTAGGAGATCAAACTTCAATATGGAGAAATCCATCCAGAAGATACGAAATTATTTCTGTGATAACCTGAGAGAGGTAGGAGAATCTAATCCAAGAGTTTTCCTCATCTCTAGGCGAGATTTGAATAAGTATGATTTCCCCAGTCTGCAAGAGGCCTTGGAAAACGATCTGGATGACCTTAAGAGAGAAGCTTTAATTCTGGCTATGCCAGTGTTCTCAAGAAAAATGTTGGAAAAGAAACAGGCAAAGATGCAGGACTTTATATGGAAACTAGCTCTCATGTCCTGTGCTGTTGGGGCGATTCCTGTCCCCGGTCTCTCTGTTTGTTGTAATATCGGCATCCTAGTAACAGGAGTGATACGTTTCTACAAAGTCTTTTGCTTGGATGAAGATTCCCTCAACAGAGTTGCAAAAGCAGTTGATAAAGATTGTCAAACATTGCAGTCTGCCATCAAAAAGTCTCCAATGTCCAGCAAGATCACTCAAGAATTTGTGATCAGTCTGTTGGCCCGGTCATTGTTGTGTACAGTTCTAGCAGTAGTAAATATAGTCTTATATTTCATACCAGTGTTGGGCAGTCTGGTTGGAGGAGCTAGTTCTTTTCTTACCACGTACTACATGCTGGGATCTTTCCTAAACGACATTGTGGAAGATTCAGAGAACGTTCGGGCAAAAGCGGCTGAGCCTTGACCATCACAATATCCTTCAAGCAAGCTAATATCTGCACCTGTTGGGCTTCCCAATTAATCAACTGTATGTATGAAACAAAAATCACACTTGGTATATGAAATAAACCATTATTCAGCCTAATTACGAATGAAACTCAGAATGAATGGAGTACTGGGCAAACAATATATTCTTATCTTTGATTTTATGGGCATCATTTAAGCAAAAACTCATAGCACAAAGCAGCTGTGAGGCTGAATACAGCGCTGTGTATAGTTGTGCTTTAGACATGCATTGGGTGTCTGAATTAGCTAAAGACCCAGGTCTCAAGGTACCAAAACCAAGCATATTATTCAGTGACTCTCAAAGTTGTATACAGTCACTTAAAGGTGATTCTGTTAAAACCAGAACAAAGTATATCGGAATATGCTACCAAAACATCAGACAGATGATTCCAACAGGACTCATAGAGGCAAGCTTCATACCATCACAGAACAATAAGGCAGACATCCTGACCAAGCCATTAACCTCTATAAAACATGAAAGATGCGCAGAGTTGTTGGGTATAACGGATGCATCTCTGAAATAAGTCATCCATGGAATGGAATGGAATGCATACAATGCATTGTTATGTGTAAATATAACTGTTAACATGGTAAACAAAAATGTGATTTAGGTTTGTCAAGCATCTGGGAAGGGGTGTCAGAAGCTAAAAGTATAACAGCTGCCTGGCAAAACCCTTGAATGCCTTAATTGCCTGCGGATGGACTGAAAGCAATGACCAGTTGGCAGTCAGCCAAAGAGAATGACTAAGCAAGATTGCATCACCTACTGTATAAGAGACATGTGACCTTTGACTGTGCTAGCCATAGACTAATTATCATCATAGTGTATATAGGTATTAGTTGAGGCACGCAGTTCCTTGCTGGGGACCGGACCTAAGCCGAAGGCTCTAAACGGACAGAGCCTTCGGCTTAGGTCCTGTCCCCAGCAAGGAACACGTTCAACTGGGTTTGCTTACTTATATACTTATATATAACTATATAGTGTAACAATACCAATACATCCTTTCTTTGAGTGAACTCCCTGACTCCAGTGGTTTTTACTGCACTCTGTGTTTGCTCAGACGTGCCTACGCTGTCAACTCGTGTCATAAAGGGCCTCTCAAGCTGGCAAGTTACCAGCATAAACTTTGCTGCAAAGCCATAGCGAGGGAGAACTTTGCCTGGGGCACGCATGAGCTCTGCGCCCCTGCTAGGCCCCCGCCACAGAACTCCCTGCCATGCCACACGCCCAGTGTGACACGCCCTCCCCCTTGGTGCTACACTGCTGCTTTGCTGTCATATTCTTCAAGGGCTTGAAGTAGATTGAATGACATTATAAGCTTTCTTCTTAGAAGAGTAGCAAAGCAAAGTGACATTTGTAGGCTTTAGATTTTATACTTCTATCTTGAACAGTGGCAAAAATGCTCAATATGAATCCACTAGGCTTCAGGTTTTAAATTGTCTTCTTAAGCAGTGGTCGTTTCCCCACTTACAAAATGGTGGTTGATACGCTGCGGTTTCCTTTGCTACGGGACCTTTTGAGCGCGGGCTCATGGTCCCCACCGCAGCTTCCTCCCCTTGGTCAAATGAATGCTGCAGCCATGCAGGACTCCCCATGATCCGCTCAGGGGCTGTCCTGATTGGCTGTTGCGCTGTTTTGGGGCGGGGTTTTTTTATTTTCAAAAGGACGAGTCCACGTCCCCACGCTGTACCGAGGAATCCACGTCCATTCGAACAGACACAATACGCATCTATGCCCATGTGTACACAACGACATGGAGACGTGGATTTTTAGTGTTAAAATTTTTTAAAAAATTAAAACCCAGGCTGCGCACGCATCGTGCACATCCCACCGTTGCCTAATTGGACAGATGGCTGTACGTCACCAACAACGGCAGGAAACTTAAACCCAGAGTCACCCCCCATGCTTCCCCCTCCCCCGCACGCCCCTGCACTCGGCACAGGGTTTTTAAAAAGGTGCTTGATGATATAGGAACCGAAATAACGTGCGCAAAGGAGGAAGGAGAGCGGCAGAAGCAGGGTCGTTGCATTGTCACCGTTTAGGTAGTGGGAATGCAGCAGGCCCCCAGATTATTTGCTGCAAGTACCACACAACAAAAGGTGAGTGGGGAAAACGGCTAGTGTCAAAATGCCCAGTGTGAATTTCCTGAGCTTTCTAATGAGGACGGCGCTGCCTGCAGATCAGTAATTGGCCGCTCTACAACGTTTCTAGTCCACAGCCAATCAGGGCCGCTGATAAATGGCAGACATGGCACAATTCAGATCAGAATTTTTCTCAAAACCATGCATGCTGGCTAAAAACGTATGCTTTGCGATCTTTCTTTGCTTGCTCTGAATAGTAGTCCTGTGACAAGCTGTTTTGATATGCTCATAGAAATACTTAATTAGCAGAGTTAGGAGATGCTAAGCAAAAAGCCAGATCCTTTGAGTTGCTTTATATAAAAGTTTACTTGCTAAAAGGGTAGGGTTACATGGAATTAAAACACATATTTACCATATTAACTATACACAAAACACATATTTTGCATACTAACTATACATGTTGATTACACATCCTCCTCTCTGTCATGTGCTCTTGTCTATTCTGCTAGGTCCGGGTAGGGAACCTTTAACACTCAAAGAGCCATTTGGACCCGTTTTCCATGGGAAAAGAAAACACTTGGAGCCGCAAATAATTTTTGACATTTGAAATAAAGATAACACTGTATATATTGGGTTTTTTTTACCTTTTACTCCGCTCATTCTGAGAAGCGCATGGATGCGTCTCGCCCTGCTGGCCTGCAGGGCTGGCAAGGATGGGGCCAGCGGCTTGGCCTCGCCGGCCGCTGGGAGAGCACCCACCCCGCTCCAACGGGGCAGGCGAGAGGGGAAGCCCACGGCGCGGCCCAGCCGGCTGCAGGCAGTTGGTGGGCCCGCCCTGCTGCCTGCAGGGTGGGCAAGGATGGGGCCAGCGGCTCAGCTTGTGGAGCCGCAGTGCAAGGGCAGAAGAGCCGTATGCGGCTCTCGAGCCGCAGGTTCCCTACCCCTGTGCTAGGACAAAGAAAACAAGTTAACTTTATAATTTCTGATATCCCTGCCCACTAACATATAAGCAAGGCTTTCTTATTGACCAGTAGCTAATAAAAAGGTCAACTCATTATAATATGACCTCAGCATCCTGTTTACATACAAACAGATGTTAACCCTTTCATGACTGGTTGTGACAGACCCTTGCAAATACCAACGCAAGCCTATCATCCATAGCTGGTATACTAGCCAGGACAAATATAACAGATGTTGATCTTTTATTTCTTTGGTTGCTGTACCATTCTCGGCATTGAACAAGATCCACCAGACCACGGCCACACAGCCCGGAAAACCCACCACAACCAACACAGAGATATTTTTAAAAGAAATATATCAATTTTTGAATTATCACAAGCAATAAAAGAACTAAAAAGGGGGAAAGTTCCAGGACCCAATGGTTTAACCTCAGAATATTACAGATGCGGGGGTGGGGGGAAATTAAGTATACCTCTTCAAGAAATAGATTGTGTCATGGAATGATGCTATCGCTACAGTAAAGGGAAGTCACATACGACTGTGAAAAGCCTCTTTGCCTTTTGATCTCCTGGAGGGAGGACAGGAAACCATACAAAGTGCCAGGATGAAACTTCAAATGCCTAAGTTACCTCGTGGCCTGAACAGAGTTTTCCTGAGAAGGGGAAAACAAAAGGTTTTGAATTCCATCTTGAGACGTGGTCAGAGAAGCATCTCTGGGCCATGGGCTCCCGGAATGGGGACAAAGAACCAAAAGTAATGTAACCAGTTGAGCAACCTCCGTGCATTTAAGTTTTATTTCTTTGATTTCTGTTTTTCAATAAAAATCGTTGAGACCTCAGCTGGTTGGAGTTATTGGAGAAAAGAACCCAGGTTTTACTGAAACAAACGTGGCTCCCCCAGGCTTGCTTTCATGATAGATTGCAATTTAATTTTATCATTGAAGAAAATTCATCTTCTTGAAGGTTAAAACTTCTAAAACTTGTAAAAAATGTTTGTGCAAAGACAAAGGTAAGAAGCCAGCTGAAAATAATCCAGTCACAAGATGAGAGTTAATTCGCTCAGATAGGACTGAGATAGGAGTAGATTTGAACAGTAAAGTTGAAACATCTAGAAAGAAGGTTGGGGACAATTATGCCCAACAAAGTTCCTGTGACCTCAAAGAGAATTAGCCAGAGAGTCTTTCTTTCAGGGCATATTCAACATCCACCGCCCTGTTTGCAGCAGGGTAGACATTACCCATCAGTTTGATTTTTGCTTGCATTCAGGAGAAGGGGGGGGGGCTTTAATTTTTAATATAATCTTTACTTTTTATCTTTAATCTTAATATATCAATCTATTGATAGAGTGATAGAGTGACATAAAAAAGTGAATTATTAAAGAAAAATCTGTAATACAGCATCTGCACACTTTTCCGGCCACTGGAGAGTGTTTTATGGTGAGAAGTGAGGGCGAAGTAATGGAGACATGCAAACTACAAAACCACAAAACAATGTGACAACGTGAAGTGCCGTTTGCTAAGCTCCCCATGCCAGTCATGTAGTTGCAATAGGGCGGGAGGTGCCCCACCCCAGGCGCTTGCCATTGGGGTCACATGGGGTGGGAAATCCTCCCCCCAACTTACCTTAGATCAGCCAACTGCAAAGTGCAAACAGCTGAAAAAAGCAGCCTGGTGGGAGCTACACTTCCCAGGAGACCTTGTGAGCCCCAAGGTCTCCTGGGAAGTGTAGTTCCCAACAGGCTGCATTTTCAGCCAGCTGCTCTCTGCAGCTGGCTAAACAAAGGTAAGTGAGGGAGGCAGTGGGTGCCATGGGGGGGCAGGGTAGGGGCAGGGGCAGGCACTATTTTGCCCCGGGTGCCTTTCCCCCCCCATACCGAGTGCCTTCCCCCCCCCCAGGTTCACAATCGTCTCACTCCCGATGTGCTGTAAACCCAAGTGTGAAGACCAATGGGCTTTTTCCAGCATGGTCTAAAATCACTGATTGCTTGTGTATAAAACTATGAGGCTAGAGATCCTTGTGAAACACTGAGAAAGAGGGGATCAGATTTTCAACCCTGAGTGGGTGGCACGCTGCTAAGTCAAAAGAGAAGGGTGATAATTTATTTTTATATAGGGTGCTGTGTGGTTTCCGGGCTGTATGGCCGTGTTCTAGAAGCATTCTCTCCTGACGTTTCGCTTGCATCTGTGGCTGGCATCTTCAGAGGATCTGATAGTAAGAAAGCAAGTGGAGTATATATACCTGTTGGAGTGTCCAGGGTGGGGGAAAGAACCATTGTCTGTTAACAAGTAAAGGGTGCAATTGGCAAGCTGGATTTACATGTGTTGAGTGGGATCCACTCATTAGCATGTGAGTAACCATGAAGATAGCAAGGTCAAAGATAGCAATGTCTTCATTGTATTGTCGAAGGCTTTCACGGCCGGAATCACTTGGGTGCTGTGTGGTTTCCGGGCTGTATGGCCGTGTTCTAGCAGCATTCTCTCCTGACGTTTCGCTTGCATCTGTGGCTGGCATCTTCAGAGGATCTGATAGTGAGAAAGCAAGTGGCGTATACATACCTGTTGGAGTGTTCAGGGTGGGGGAAAGAACCATTGTCTGTTGAAAAATAAAGGGTGCAATTAGCAAGTTAGATTTACATGTGTTGTGTGGAATCCACCCATTGGCATGTGAGTAACAATGAAGATAGCAAAGTCAATAGGTGAGGGCACCTCAATAGAAGTAGCCTGGCCTTTGTTCCCTTGATTGTATTACTGTGTATAGTCATCCTGTGTTTGTGTGGAGCTGATTAGTCACTGTCTTGACTCTAGTGTTTTTCAACACGGGTAGCCAAGTTTTGATCATTTTTATGGTTTCTTCTTTTCTGTTGAAATTGTCCATGTGCTTGTGGATTTCAATGGCTTCTCTGTATAGTCTGACGTAGTGGTTGTCAGAGTGGTCCAGAATTTCTGTGTTTTCAAATAAGGGTGTTATTGGCCCGTGCGGAAAGGGCCTTAACTAAAAGAGCAATAAAAGCTTTCTGGCTCAGCACAACATCTGGAGCAAATGGAAGTGGACTCTATAGAATTATACACATGGAGGTCCCCCCACTGGTTCCCCCTCCTCAGAACTCCGGGAATTTTCCAACCTAATTCATATGCATCTCTGTCAGATCCTGTGCATAGAAAGGGTACTTGTTAAAGGGAGCAGAACCATGCCCTCTGGCCCTTTATCTCCCTTCCCCGCACACACCATGTATCTCCTAGCTCTGATAATTTCTTATATCAGAAGATAAAAATGAGAACATAATGAGGAAAAAGATGGAGGGTTTTTGCTTCATTTCACCTAGAAGTTCTGCTTCCTGTATTCATAAAAAGGTCCCCAGCCTTCATTTTATGTGTGAATTAGCATACACTTGAAGAAATGCACCCAGAGTAACATTTTGCTCTCTACAAGGGGATGTACTAAAACAGGGGTAGGGAACCTGCGGCTCGAGAGCCGCATGCGGCTCTTCTGCCCTTGCACTGTGGCTCCACGAGCCGAGCCGCCGGCCCCATCCTTGCCCATCCATGCAGGCATCCTTGCATCCTTGCCCATCCATGCGCCCATCCATGCGCTTCTCAGAATGAGCGGAGTAAAAGGTTTTAAAAAACCCTATATTTATAGTGTTATCTTTATTTTAAATGTCACAAATTATTTGCAGCTCCAAGTGTTTTCTTTTCCCGTGGAAAACGGGTCCAAATGGCTCTTTGAGTGTTAAAGGTTCCCTACCCATGTACTAAAAGGAACAACAGGATTGCCTATTGGAAGCAGAGTGGGAGGCTGGAAGGCCCACTTGAAACAATGGGCACCAGGAATACCAATTGACTTGCATGGGCTTCATTGTGCTGGACAGCTCAAAAAGGTAGCAAGGAAAATGTGGAATGGATTTCAGTGAAGGTCTCTGGGCCCATATAGACTACCCTGATACTGGAATGACATCCCCCCACAGTGGAGTGACAGCTCCAGCTGTGCTCGGGCACTGCAATGACAGATTGCACACTGGAATGACAGCATTGGGGAACAGAATCTGTGATTTGGCATAGGACAGATAGGTCTCACACCAGAATGACAGCTCTTGGGAACAGAATCTGTGCTCTGGCAATGGAATGACAGGTCCCACATTAGAATGACGGCTCCTGGGAACAAAAATCTGTATTAAATTTTCCAGCACAATAGATGCAACATCTGTACACTTTTTGGGTACCTCAGTATATGTAACTCAAACGGATAAATAAGTCATCAGACCATATATCAGTGGTAATACAGTTCTTCATGTTGTGGTGACCCCCAACCCTAACATTTATCCATTTTACAGATGGAGAACACTGATGCAGAGGGTCTTAGGTGACCCCTGTGAAAGGGTTGTTCGACCCCCCCAAAGGGGTCGTAACCCCCAGGTTGAGAACCACTGCCATATATCAAACCCACAGATAAAAGCATCACACTGCACTACATATTCTTAATAGACCACCTCTCGAAATATGTCCATCTAGAGTTTGAATTGATCTTTATGACTTCTTTAACAACATTCCTCTGGCACCGGCTGCCACCACTTTACAAGGATGTTCACGGTCGCACTGAAGGTGTGTTGCGGCCATCCATTCTTAGCCGGCTCTGCCTCTAGCAGTCACGTTGTGTTTGCATCCACCACAAAGTGTCAAAATCACAAAGCTGCCCACAGGTTCAAAAAGCTTTGGGACCTCTAGCCTAGGGTATGGGGTGGGATTTTTTCCTGGAAACTGTAGAAAGGGGCTGTGGGTCAGCGGTCAACAGAGTCGGCAAAAGTGTGCAAGGAACTGGGAGTGACAGGTTGTAGGAACTGGGCTCTGGAACTGGAAGGGAGACAAAGGCAAGTTTGGTACTTGACAACAGAGGAGGTGACTGACGTCAACCTCATGAATTTGTAAGGAAACAGGGAGGTGACAGGCAGGATAATTTTGGGGGCACAGCTGTTTTGGAGATAACTGCCCCCCATTCAAAAATATTAGTTTAAATGTAAAGCATTTCATTTCAGTCTACAACCTGGCAGTCCAGTTCCAGAGTACATTCCAGTGTGCAATCTGCCATTCTAACCCGAGCACACAGTCTGTTTCCTGGGGCTGTCTCTTCAGTGTGTGATTTGTCATTCCAGTCTCAGAGCAGAGATTCTGTTCCCAGGGGCTGTCGTTCTGGTGTTCAACCTGTCATGCCAGTCCCAAAGCACATATGCTTGTTCCCCAGGCTGTCATTCCAGCGTGGGATACAAATCAAACAAACAAACAAACGCTACTGGCAGGGACATAGGTATAGATTTTTTATGGGGGGGTTCGGGGGTGGGGCCACACCCCCACCCGCCCCTAGGGCATGGCCATGCCTCCCCAAGCCCTGCCCCTGGCCTAGCGCTTATAAAAGCAGCTCTCCGAGGTCGGGGACGGCAGACTCCCCTGCCCTGCCCCTCCCCTCTGGGCAGAGGCATAGAGGGAAAAGGGAGCCTGGTGCAAAAATCTGAGTTTTGCGCCCCCCCCGGCAGCCGCTGTGATGCTGGAATCCACCCCCAAACAGCATCACTTTCAATGGTGTTTAAGCTAGAGAGCCCATATTCTCCTTTTAAATCCACCTTAAAGGGAGAATCTGGGGTCCCTAGTTAAACAACATTGAAAGTGATGCTGTTTTGGGGTGGATTATCCCCCACCCTGAAACAGCATCACTTTCAATGTGGCGTAGTGGTTAAGAGCAGGTGCATTCTAATCTGGAGGAACCGGGTTTGATTCCCTGCTCTGCCGCTTGAGCTGTGGAGGCTTATCTGGGAAATTCAGATTAGCCTGTGCACTCCCACACATGCCAGCTGGGTGTCCTTGGGCTAGTCACAGCTTTTCGGAGCTCTCTCAGCCCCACCCACCTCACAAGGTGTTTGTTGTGAGGAAGCAAGGGCAAGGAGATTGTAAGCCCCTTTGAATCTCCTACAGGAGAGAAAGGGGGGATATAAATCCAAACTCTTCTTCTTCTTCTAAACTGAGGACCTCAGATTCTCCCTTTAAATCCATGCCGAAGGGGTTGGATTTAAAAGGAGAATCAGGGGAGATTTGGGGGGGTGCCTGCTGTCAGTGGTGCAATTGTTAAGCTAGCAGCACCAAACTTTCAGGGTATCTTTAGGAGTCTCTCCTAATGATACCACCCAGGTTATGTGAAGTTTGGTTCAGGGGGTCCAAAGTTATGGACCCTCAAAGGTGTAGCCCCTATCTCCTATTAGCTCCCATTGGAAACAATGGGGGATGGGGGCACCCCCTTTGGGAGTCCATAGCTTTGGACTCCCTGGACCAAACTTCACAAAACCTGGGTGGTATCAGTAAGCAGCTCTCCTGATGATATCTGCCAGGTTTGGTGAAGTTTGGTTCAGGGTGTCCAAAGTTATGGACCCTCAAATGTGTAGCCCCCATCTTCTATTAGCTCCCATTGGAAAAGATGGAGGATGGGGCACCCCCTTTGGGAGCCCATAACTTTGGACCCCCTGAACCAAACCTCACCAAACCTGGCAGATATCATCAGGAGAGCTGCTTACTGATACCACCCAGGTTTTGTGAAGTTTGGTCCAGGAAGTCCAAAGCTATGGACTCCCAAACAATGCGCCCCCTGCAGGCCAGAAACAGAAAAAGCACTAAAATGGTTTAAAACCCCACAAACGGAGGGGCGGAGCTTCGGACATGAATGGGGGGGGTTCAAACCCGAGAAACCCCCCCCCCCCTTACCTACGTCCATGGCTACTGGGCCAAACCCCACATCCTCCTCCAGGGGCGTCTAGCGACACACAGTTGCTTTCGCTTTCGCTCTAGCTCCATCCGCCATCTGGAAGATCCGCAAAGGCACAGCGAGGCTCTGCAAGGTGGGGTAAGAGGAGACCACCCCCTAGTCCCGGACGCCCCCCCCCCCCCATTGACGCCCTCCTCCCGAGTCTGCAGCCCCTCCAAGCACACGTGGCCGGTAAGCAGCTCTGCCTCGCCCTTCTCTGCGTTGGCTCCGTCTGGAGCGCGCAGCCTTCGCCCACCAAAGGTTTGCGTTGAGCCCCGGATTTCGCTCCCCCAGCCCCCAAAATCGCCTCCCCGGGCCTGGAAAGGCTTTGGTGAAGCCGATTCTTCTGTCAGCAGGCAAGAAATCGCGGCCGGCCGCCTCGGTAGGAGGAGAAAAGTGCGCAGCTGCAACAGCTTCTCTTTACCTCCAAAGGTGGAGGGGAGATCACTAAGCTTCCCGCAGAATTTTGAGCTCCACCAATAGAGCTTTTTCTAAAAGGAGCGCAGGAAAGACCTAAAAGAGAGAGGGGGACAGAGAGGTCTTGCAAGGGATGGGCAGGCTGCGATTTGCCCCTTAATATGGCCAAAAGGATCTTCCAAGTATGGCCAAAGCACAACAGTTTGGGAGGGGGAAACCCCTTCCTTTGGACACTGTAATACGGAGGGGTCAGTGCTATCAGTCACAGACCAGAAAAGGGATTTAGGCGTCTTAGTTGATAGTTCCATGGGAATGTCAACTCAATGCATGGCAGCTGTGAAAAAGGCAAACTCTATGCTGGGGATCATTAGAAAAGGAATTGATAATAAAACTGCAAAGATTGTCATGCCCTTATATAAAGCAGTGGTGCGACCGCACTTGGAGTACTGTGTCCAGTTCTGGTCGCCGCATCTCAAAAAGGATATTGAGGAGATAGAAAAAGTGCAGAGAAGGGCAACGAGGATGATTGAGGGACTGGAGCACCTTCCCTATGAGGAAAGGCTGCAGCGTTTGGGACTCTTTAGTTTGGAGAGGAGTATGGCTGGAGGGGGACAAGGATTGAAGTCTAAGCAAATTATGTATTGGTAGAAAATGTTGACAGAGAGAAATTTTTCTCTCTTTCTCACAATACTAGAACCAGGGGGCATACATTGAAAATGCTGGGGGGAAGAATTAGGACTAATAAAAGGAAACACTTCCTTCACTAACATGTGATTGGTGTGTTTGAAGAGTGCTGCCACAGGAGGTGGTGATGGCCACTAACCTGGATAGCTTTAAAAGGGGCTTGGACAGATTTATGGAGGAGAAGTCGATCTATGGCTACCAATCTTGATCCTCCTTGATCTGAGATTGCAAATGCCTTAACAGACCAGGTACTCGGGAGCAACAGCCGCAGAAGGCCATTGCTTTCACATCCTGCATGTGAGCTCCCAAAGGCACCTGGTGGGCCACTGCGAGTAGCAGAGAGCTGGACTAGATGGACTTTGGTCTGATCCAGCTGGCTTGTTCTTATGTTCTTATGAGGGGTGATTTGGATCTAACTTTCAACAGGACTGCTTTCTCAGATAAGAATAGCAAGGAGAGAGATCAGGTTTAAAGACCCACTGTCTGAAACAGGCAAGAGTAGGGTGGGATGTTGTTGTTGTTGTTGTTGTTGTTGTTGCTAAAGTATATTATAAGAGCATTTCATACACTTATAAGATTGTATCCATACTGGGCAAAGAGACGGCCTTTTCGAGAATCCTAAATTCTTTGTGCCTAACTTTCAACAGGACTGCTTTGTCAGATAAGAACAGAAAGAAGAGGGATTAGGGCTTAAAGACCTACCATCTGATATATGCAAGGGCAAGGTTTTTAAAAGTATATTATAAGTATGATTTCTTGTTGTTCTATAAGAGACTATATTCATAATTGGGTAAAGAGAGATTAACCTTTCAGAACAAGCAACTCCTTTAAGCCTAACTTTCAACAGGACTACTTTGTCAGATAAGGACAGAAAGAAGAGAGATTAGGGCTTAAAGACCTACTATCTGATACATACAAGGGCAGGGTTTTTAAAAGTATATTATAAGAGCATTTCTTACACTTATAAGACTATATTCATACTGGGCAAAGAGACGTCCTTTTCGAAAATGCTAAATTCTTTGTGCCTAACTTTCAACAGGACTACTTTGTCAGATAAGAACAGAAAGAAGAAGGATTAGGGCTCAAAGACCTACTATCTGATACATGCAAGGGCAGGGTTTTTAGAAGTATATTATAAGAGCATTTCTTACACTTATAAGATTGTATCCATAATGGACAAAGAGGCGCAGCCCCTTAGTGTATCCATACTGGGCAAAGACTCTGCATCCCCTTGGTGAGATCATGTATGGGATCTGCAGGGTGGGGACACCTGAATCTCAACTCTCCGTCCAACCGCCAAATGTCAGGGTGATGTTTGGTTAACCATGTCGTGCCTTATACTACTGAATGTTTTCCTACACTCATGATGATGAATTGTAATTTCTCCCAATTAATACAGAGTTTAAGGGAAGCCTTGCAAATGCTGCCTGCTCCTGAAATCTTCTCTCAGTTAAAAAGGCGACTGCTAGATCAAGAGTTTCAAGTTCTGCAGGACAAGGCGAGAAGCAATTGCTCCCCCCTCTTTTTTAATATCAAATTTAAAATCAATCATATGGCAGATTATTTGAGGTTACTTCAGGAGCCCAAGCATAGATGGATAATCACTAGGGCTCGATGTAACTCCTTCCCTTGCTCTATGCTACAAGGAAGGTTCCGAAAAATCGACCTGCAAGAGCGGAAATGTCCTCATTGTACCACAGCGATTCAAACCATGGAACATATATTGCTTGACTGCCCCAAATATGAGGGATCTAGGACCAGACTTTTTGCTCTTTGTCCTGTAATCTTTAATGAATACTCTACTGTGGGGAAGATTACGTTCCTATTAAACAATTCTGCCTCCGAGATTTTAACTTTTGTAGCTAGGTTCCTTATAGAAACTTTGAAATAATTACCTGCGATGGTTCTCATGTATGGGATACTTGTTTGGACAATGTTGGCTGTTATATGGATTCTATGCCTAATAAAGGTTTATATATATACAGAGTTTAAGAAAAAAAATCAGAGAAACAATAAAGTAACTTTATTTATTTTGGTTGTGGTGGGGTTTTCTGGGCTGTGTGGCCGTGGTCTGGTAGATCTTGTTCCTAACGTTTCGCCTGCATCCGTGGCTGGCCTCTTCAGAGGTGTATCACAGAGAAAAGCCTGTTTCACTCTGTGTCTTGTGATTTATTTATTTTGTTTTGAGGGGGAATTTTATAAAGATGAAGTGTGGTCAAACCATTTTTTAAATTATACAAAGACCATCCTCAAAGAGGAAAAAAAATCTATCTTGGGGGAAATGGTATGATGGAGAAACCATTTCATTAGTTGATATTCTCTTCATGGTGCAGCGGAGGAACATTTTGCTGAGTAATTCAGTGGTGGGGGGGATTCTGTCAGAGATTGTAATATAATGGGAGTGCATCTTGTGTGCAGACTGATCAAAATGATCTACCGTATATACTCGTTTATAAGTCGACCCGCATATAAGTCGAGGCACCTAATTTTACCACAAAAAGCTGGGAAAACTTATTGACTCGCGTATAAGTCGAGGGTGGGAAATGCAGCAGCTGCTGGTAAATTTCAAAAATAAAAATAGATACCAATAAAATTACATCAATTGAGGCATCAGTAGGTTAAATGTTTCAAAATTATTTCAAAGAAAAACAGTAAACTGGCTCTGTAAGTGGAAAAGAGGGTCAACAAGAACAATATGGTATCAACAATAACTTTAAAAGTACAAAAACCTTAGCTCAATCAGCAACCAAGCTAAAACACAAGAGTTAAAATCCTTCAAAACTGGATTCCTCATCATCATCTGTATGTCCAAATGTAACCCAACTTAGATTTTAAGAGGGATATTATCAGAAATGAAAAATCTACTATTAGCTTCCATTGTAAACAATGGGGGATGGGGCATCCCCTTTGGGGGTCAATAACTTTGGATCCCCTGACCCAATCTTCACCAAACCTGGCTGGTATCATAAAGAGACTCTCCTGATGAGACCAGCCAGGTTTGGCGAAGTTTGGTTCAGAGGGTCCAAAGTTATGGACCCTTAAAAGGGTAGCCCCATCTACTGATAGCTCCCATTGAAAACAATGGGGAATGGGGGCACCTTTTTTGGGGGTCCATAACTTTGGACCCCCTGAACCAAAGTTCACCAAACTTGGCTGGTATCATCAGGAGAGTCTTCTGAGGGTACCCTGAAATTTTGGTGCCGCTAGCATAAAAACTAAATACACACAAATTTTTTTAATGACCCGCATATAAGTCGAGGGGAGCTTTTTCAGCATTAAAAATGTGCTGAAAAATTCGACTTATACATGAGTATATACGGTACTAAACTAGCAAGTCTTTTTAAAAAATCACGAGTTGCAGCCAATCGCAAGCAAATGGCCAGGCAGGAGGCGCTTTATTTGCCTCTCTTTTCCTTTAAAAATTTTTTTTTTGTGGCTTACATCTGTGTAGCTACACAGATGCAGATGGTCGTATCGTGAGACATCAGCATGGCTGTGGGAGTTCATTTGTGCATGCCTGCACAGCTACGCATCAGTGGAAGATAAATAAAAATAGATGTCTCTGTGCAAAGGCGTGGCAGCAACCTGGATTGTTTTCGTGGGCTCCAACTGCATGCCTACTCGGATGCATGTGAATGCAAAAACCGGAAAACCGGTTCCTTTATCCTGACTGCAACCTGCCATACAGTTGCTAGGCAGAAGTGGCCATAGTATTGGGCCAAGTTCTTAAAGGAGATTCTTATTTACCTCAGTAGTCTGAGTAGCAAGACAAAGATCCAAAGACAGTAAACAGATCAGGAAAACCAAGTGGTGTAGGAGTTAAAGTGTTCAACCGGAAGACCTGGGTTTAAATTCTCACTCTGTTGCCAACCAGACTTCATTTTAGGTGTGATTTTCTCTTTCCTCCATTTTGATGTGGGCCGAGCTAGAGCAGAACACTAAAAGTGGAAGAAAGTTAAAAAAAATACTTAAAAAAACCCGCCAATACTTAACTTAGTTCAGAAGAAAAAAAAATACATGAATGATATTTATTGCTAAAGCAGGACACGTGGAAGTCAATCCAAAGTGGATGAAAGTGAAAAATAAGACAAACATTTTTAAAAATGCCACTATTTAACTCATTTTTTTTATTTTGAAAAGGGCATGAATTATAGTTACTGTTGGAGAGGACACATGGAAGTTAACCAAAAGGAAAGGAAATCTGTTCATCTGGGGCCTAAGAAATGAGACAGTTTTTCAGAGACATGGTTCCACTACTGAAAAGACTCTGGCCGTTTCCGCACGGGCGGAATATGGCGGCCTGGGGATGGCAAAAACGCCATCCCCAGGCCGCCATTCGCACAGGGGGCGCAGCTGCATCGCAGCCGCGCCGCCCTCGCGCCGCCCGACCGCCGCGAAGCCGGCGTTTCCCCAGTGCGCTTAGAAGCGTACTTGTTGGGGAAACGCCGCCTTGAAGCCGCTGCCGAGCGAACGGCAGCGGCTTCAAGACGCCTCCCCCCCCACTCCCTCCCGGCACTTACCTTGTCCCCGGGCCTCCGGCGCGTCGCCGAGGCCTGGGGACACGCCCCCCTGCCCTGTGCCGCTGGAGGCCCGGGGACGCGCTGGGTCGGCCGGGCGCCAGCGCTCCGCAGCACCAGCGTCCTGGCTCTTTCCAGGACCGTCCATGCGTACGGTCCCAGCGTCGTTGGGGCAGCGTGAAATGCGCCGATCTAGCCGCTTCCGCCTCCGTGCGGAAACGGCCTCTGTCTCTGGTCACTACTAGCAAGACTTCAGAAGGCAGGGCTCAGTTTTAAAGACCTGTGATAGAGATTTGAGTGTATGAGCCAGTTATGATGGGGTAGGAAAACAAATTATTTTAAAAAATGCAGAATTTGGCTTTTCTGTGGCAACCTCTCATGCCAGGAGTAACTGATCGTCTAACTTAAAAGAAACTCAGAGCTAAGACTATCATTGATACAAAAATAGTAATTTGTGAAAATCCGTGAATATTGTCAAAATCAGAAAACATACCAATTTGCAACAAAACCTTCAAAGATTAAAATTATAACCATTTTGGCATCTATAAATCTTGCCTAGAATGCACTCTCCACTTAAGGACTACCAATTAGCACTATTGGTTTCTTTATTGCCATAAAGAAATCCCCATTTGCTTCTCTGTCCCAGCTACATTTTGTACCAGGCATTTGTCACAGCGTAGACCTTTTCAGCAGAACTTACGCTACACGAGTAGGCAATGCGGCTTTACAGCCGACTGCTGCACTGTTGTGAAATGAGCATGCCACACCAGGAGAAATGCACTTCAAAGAAGGCTTCTATCTTCAGTAGACGATAAAGCTATTTACAAAGTATATGCAGTATTCACAGAAAAGACCGACAGCATCCCACGCAGAAAACTTCTTTTGCACACCACCAACAGCAATCATATCTGCACTTGTTTTATATAGGTATCAGCCAATCATGTTAAAGGTCAGCTATCCAGTTTCAACTGGTTATAGTAGGTAATAGCTTGGACTTTTTGAAAGTTACAGTTCCCATCATTCTCTGTGATGATCTGTCACTTACCGTATATACTCATGTATAAGTCGAATTTTTCAGCACATTTTTAATGCTGAAAAAGCTCCCCTCGACTTATATGCGGGTCATTAAAAAATTGTGTGTGTTTTTATTTTGCTGGCCAGCAGGGGGCGCAGTTTTTATGCTAGCGACACCAAATGTTCAGGGTACCCTCAGAAGACACTCCAGATGATACTGGCCACGTTTGGTAAAGTTTGGTTCAGGGGGTCCAAAGTTATGGACCCCCAAAGGAGGTGCCCCCATTCCCCATTGTTTTCAATGGGAGCTATTAGTAGATGGGGCTACCCTTTTGAGGGTCCATAACTTTGGACCCTCTGAACCAAACTTCACCAAACCTGGCTGGTCTCATCAGGAGAGTCTCTTTATGATACTAGCCAGGTTTGGTGAAGTTTGGGTCAGGGGATCCAAAGTTATTTACCCCCAAAGGGGATGCCCCATCCCCCATTGTTTACAATGGAAGCTAATAGTAGATTTTCCATTTCTGATAATATCCCTCTTAAAATCTAAGTTGGGTTACATTTGGACATACAGATGATGATGAGGAATCCAGTTTTGGAGGATTTTAACTCTTGTGTTTTAGCTTGGTTGCTAAGGTTTTTGTACTTTTAAAGTTATTGTTGATACCATATTGTTCTTGTTGACCCTCTTTTCCACTTACAGAGCCAGTTTACTGTTTTTCTTTGAAATAAATATTCAAAAACATTTAACCTACTGATGCCTCAATTGATGTAATTTTATTGGTATCTATTTTTATTTTTGAAATTTACCAGCAGCTGCTGCATTTCCCACCCTCGACTTATACGCGAGTCAATAAGTTTTCCCAGTTTTTTGTGGTAAAATTAGGTGCCTCGACTTATATGCGGGTCGACTTATACGCGAGTATATACGGTAGTTTTCAAAAAACCCAGTTTAGGGGAAATAACATGGGGCAGACTCATTTGGGGGGCGGCATAGGTGTGACCCCCCCAAAAAAACACAGTTTTTAAAGCATCTTTGGCCCATGCGGAATGGGCCTATCATATATGCACTTCAACTGTGCCTCAATTATTAGTGGTAATCCTTATTTTCTGGTACTTTTGGAAATGTTGTCAATGTGAGCTTTGTATTTGAACATTCTTTAGGATTTAGATCTGGTTAAAAACTGACTATTAATTAATGCAGGCATATGTGATGGACTGCAGAAGAAAGTATGATTTTTAAAAGTGCAGTTCTGTCTGCAGCCATTATTATTTTATTTATTTATTTATTGTTCAGAGTGATGCATAGAGGTTTAGGAACCGGTACGCCACCAGATAGGCTGTGGAATTCTGCCCTCTGATTGGCCTAATGACTAGATGTTGCAGAGGGAAAAGGAGGCTAACTCCCTGACTGAACAATCTGGGAGCCTTTTTTGAGGCTGAAGTTTGTGGAGTAAAGAGGTATTTTGCTTTTGCTGTGACAAAACATTACCTCTCTGAGGAAGGTAGTAGAAGCCAGAGTGAGATTTCTGTTCTTGTCGTGCTATGGTGACAGCCCTGCATGCTGCAGTTTAAGCAACTAGTATACAGAATGGAGTGTACTGCTGATTGGGGTACTGAGGGGCTCACGCTGAAGATATATATGTAGAGAAAGAGACAGACACACACACACACACACACAATTAGGGATATATCTTCCAGAAAGAGGGAATCTTTCTGAGATATATCTTCCAGAAAGAGGGGCTTTTTGGAGGTTGAAGTTTCTGGAGTAATGAGTTATTTTGCTTTTGCTTTGACAAAACATTGTAATATATACATGAGTGAGGGTACTGAAGTTAATATACCAAGTCTGATAGGACCATGTGCATGTGAGAAGTATTCTATTAGCCAGAGTACCATCTCATATTAGGAACTGTACTATCTAAGGACATCTAAGCTTACTGAAACTGATCAAACTTATTTTAGTCTGCTTCTCTGCCAAAGATCTCTTTCTAAACATATATTTCTGCTGCTTTATCCATTCCTTTCACTAAGTTATCCATTACCCATTCCCATTCTTCTCTAGTAAAACAAATCTTTTATTCTGTTTAAATTATCTCTAAATCAACATTATTATTTAGGTTGCCTTATAAAAGGGTCTTGCCCAGGAAGTTTTTAAAATAACAGACTTCCTTTACCTTCTGGCAGCACAACAGGGCTGAGGAAAAATGCTTCTTATCACCAAACACTACAATTCTGGAAGTACCTCAGGCCCTGACTGGAAATAGGCAGGAAAAATTTGAAAAGCCTGGTCAGTGAGTGGTTTTCCAGCCTGGGTGATATTGGAAGGGGTGAGGGGTCCTTCGCAGCATGAAAAGCTAAGGTACTGTGCATTGCAAAGCCTGCCATATCACATATTCTGTAGCTGCTAAGATACATTTTGCACTAATGATAGCATTTTGACAGATTGTTAAGTTGCCCTAATATGTATTGAATCTAAGGCCCTTTCCGCACGGGCGAAATAAAGTGACCCAGAGATGGCAAAAACGCCATCCCTGGGCTGCTGTTCGCACAGGAGGCGCTGCTGCATCGCAGCAGCACGGTCCTGGCCACCCGGGAGCGCTGTCTTCAGGTCGGCGTGGTGTGAACAGCACCAGCAGGAAGACACTGCTTTCCCCCTCCCCTCCCCGTCCCATCCAGCGTTGCTCTGGAGGACTGCAGAGCCCCGCCCACGCTGCCCTCCGGCCATTGTGGGCGGGTCCCTGCAGCCCTCCAGAGCGACGCTGGATGGGACTGTGAGTGGAGGGGGGTGTCCAGACTCTCTGGCTGAGGGAAAAGTCGGGGCCGCTTGCACGCTAGCGTGGGAACGGTCCCCGAGCCTCGCCGGTGGAGGTGCGTTTCCGCGCGTGTGCGGAAAGGGCCTGAGAAACAAATGCCATCATGGCTTTCAAACTACTAGAAGACTGGTTCTTGCACAGCAAATTCACGTAGTATACATCAGATGTAAGATAGCCTACAACTGTGGTGGCGAACCTTTGGCCCTCCAGATGTTATGGACTACAATTCCCATCAGCCCCTGCCAGCATGGCCAATTGCCAAAGGTTCGCCACCACTGGCCTATAACCATGAGTGTTGTTAACTTATGGAAGTGGTGTAGGAATGTCCTGAATAAATGTTTGTTTTCCTTTTTTAGATCCACTGCAGCATCAGGAATTTCTGGAACTGGTGCTTTCCTTTCAAAAGCAGCCTTAAAAATTGGCCTTGCCAAGCTGAAAGAGGCTATGGCACAAAGCAGTCTTGAAGAGCTGGTAGTTGAGCCTCGTCAAGAATTAGTTGCCTTAGAAAAGGCCAAGCTTGACATTGCAATCACAGGGGTGTCAGGTGCTGGTAAATCATCCCTTGTCAATGCCCTGCGAGGAATGACAGATTATGAAGAAGGTTCAGCCAGGATAGGAGTAACGCAAACAACGATGGATATCCACGGGTATCCTCATCCCTTATTTCCAAATGTAACTTTATGGGATCTACCAGGATTCGAGACACTTGAATTTAAACCACAAGATTATCTGAAGAAGGTCAATTTTAGTCAATATGATTTCTTCATCATTGTTGCCTCGGAACGATTCAGCGAAAACGACGTCCTCCTGGCCCAAGAAATTAAGAAAATGCAGAAGAAGTATTATTATGTGTATTCCAAGATGGATCTGTATATGGATTCTGAGAGAAGGAAACCCAACTTCAATGAAAACCAGGTCATTGAGAAAATAAAGACCTATTGCTGTGAGATTTTGAGAACGGCAGATGAGCTTTCCCCAAGGGTTTTCCTCATGTCCAGGATGCATTTGAATAAATATGATTTCCCTCTCTTGCAAGAGACTTTGGAAACGGAACTAGATGGTCTCAAGAGACACGCTTTAATCCTGGCTTTGCCAGTTTTCTCGAGAGAAATCTTGGAAAAGAAAACCACTGCTATGGAAACCCTTATATGGAAAGTTGCTATTGTGTCCTGTTTTTGGGGGGCAATTCCAGGACTCTCTTTGTTCTGTGAACTTGGCATCTTAGTGAGAACACTGCTCCATTTCCACAAAGTCTTTGGCTTGGATGAAGAGTCCCTCCGCAGAGCTGCAAAACAGGTCAGCAGAGATTACCAGGTGTTGAAATCTGCTGTCAAAAAGTCTCCCAGGTCCAGTGAGATCACTCCAGAATTAGTAATTGGTCTCTTGAACAAGTCAGTGTTCTGTGGGACCCTTATAGTCTTTGGACTTGTCTTTGATTTTGGACCAGTGTTGGGGTTGCTGGCTGGGTCTCTGGTTGGAGGAGTGAGCTCCTTTGTCACCACACTCTACATGGTGAAGAGCTTTCTTAAAGACGTTGTGGAAGATGCTGAGAGTGTCCGGGCAAAAGCTGCTGAGCCTTAAGCCTTCCCAAACCAGCCATTAAAGATCCAAGGAGGTAAATCCAAGGAACAGATTTGTAAATAAACATACAAAACCAAAACTCAGCAAGAGAAAAAAAACAAGCATTTCTGTTGGGATTTTCCCCCTTTTAACCAACATCCCCCCCCACCCCCCCCCCCCCCCACCCCCCCCCCCCCCCACCCCCCCCCCCCCCCACCCCCCCCCCCCCCCACCCCCCCCCCCCCCCACCCCCCCCCCCCCCCACCCCCCCCCCCCCCCACCCCCCCCCCCCCCCACCCCCCCCCCCCCCCACCCCCCCCCCCCCCCACCCCCCCCCCCCCCCACCCCCCCCCCCCCCCACCCCCCCCCCCCCCCACCCCCCCCCCCCCCCACCCCCCCCCCCCCCCACCCCCCCCCCCCCCCACCCCCCCCCCCCCCCACCCCCCCCCCCCCCCACCCCCCCCCCCCCCCACCCCCCCCCCCCCCCACCCCCCCCCCCCCCCACCCCCCCCCCCCCCCACCCCCCCCCCCCCCCACCCCCCCCCCCCCCCACCCCCCCCCCCCCCCACCCCCCCCCCCCCCCACCCCCCCCCCCCCCCACCCCCCCCCCCCCCCACCCCCCCCCCCCCCCACCCCCCCCCCCCCCCACCCCCCCCCCCCCCCACCCCCCCCCCCCCCCACCCCCCCCCCCCCCCACCCCCCCCCCCCCCCACCCCCCCCCCCCCCCACCCCCCCCCCCCCCCACCCCCCCCCCCCCCCACCCCCCCCCCCCCCCACCCCCCCCCCCCCCCACCCCCCCCCCCCCCCACCCCCCCCCCCCCCCACCCCCCCCCCCCCCCACCCCCCCCCCCCCCCACCCCCCCCCCCCCCCACCCCCCCCCCCCCCCACCCCCCCCCCCCCCCACCCCCCCCCCCCCCCACCCCCCCCCCCCCCCACCCCCCCCCCCCCCCACCCCCCCCCCCCCCCACCCCCCCCCCCCCCCACCCCCCCCCCCCCCCACCCCCCCCCCCCCCCACCCCCCCCCCCCCCCACCCCCCCCCCCCCCCACCCCCCCCCCCCCCCACCCCCCCCCCCCCCCACCCCCCCCCCCCCCCACCCCCCCCCCCCCCCACCCCCCCCCCCCCCCACCCCCCCCCCCCCCCACCCCCCCCCCCCCCCACCCCCCCCCCCCCCCACCCCCCCCCCCCCCCACCCCCCCCCCCCCCCACCCCCCCCCCCCCCCACCCCCCCCCCCCCCCACCCCCCCCCCCCCCCACCCCCCCCCCCCCCCACCCCCCCCCCCCCCCACCCCCCCCCCCCCCCACCCCCCCCCCCCCCCACCCCCCCCCCCCCCCACCCCCCCCCCCCCCCACCCCCCCCCCCCCCCACCCCCCCCCCCCCCCACCCCCCCCCCCCCCCACCCCCCCCCCCCCCCACCCCCCCCCCCCCCCACCCCCCCCCCCCCCCACCCCCCCCCCCCCCCACCCCCCCCCCCCCCCACCCCCCCCCCCCCCCACCCCCCCCCCCCCCCACCCCCCCCCCCCCCCACCCCCCCCCCCCCCCACCCCCCCCCCCCCCCACCCCCCCCCCCCCCCACCCCCCCCCCCCCCCACCCCCCCCCCCCCCCACCCCCCCCCCCCCCCACCCCCCCCCCCCCCCACCCCCCCCCCCCCCCACCCCCCCCCCCCCCCACCCCCCCCCCCCCCCACCCCCCCCCCCCCCCACCCCCCCCCCCCCCCACCCCCCCCCCCCCCCACCCCCCCCCCCCCCCACCCCCCCCCCCCCCCACCCCCCCCCCCCCCCACCCCCCCCCCCCCCCACCCCCCCCCCCCCCCACCCCCCCCCCCCCCCACCCCCCCCCCCCCCCACCCCCCCCCCCCCCCACCCCCCCCCCCCCCCACCCCCCCCCCCCCCCACCCCCCCCCCCCCCCACCCCCCCCCCCCCCCACCCCCCCCCCCCCCCACCCCCCCCCCCCCCCACCCCCCCCCCCCCCCACCCCCCCCCCCCCCCACCCCCCCCCCCCCCCACCCCCCCCCCCCCCCACCCCCCCCCCCCCCCACCCCCCCCCCCCCCCACCCCCCCCCCCCCCCACCCCCCCCCCCCCCCACCCCCCCCCCCCCCCACCCCCCCCCCCCCCCACCCCCCCCCCCCCCCACCCCCCCCCCCCCCCACCCCCCCCCCCCCCCACCCCCCCCCCCCCCCACCCCCCCCCCCCCCCACCCCCCCCCCCCCCCACCCCCCCCCCCCCCCACCCCCCCCCCCCCCCACCCCCCCCCCCCCCCACCCCCCCCCCCCCCCACCCCCCCCCCCCCCCACCCCCCCCCCCCCCCACCCCCCCCCCCCCCCACCCCCCCCCCCCCCCACCCCCCCCCCCCCCCACCCCCCCCCCCCCCCACCCCCCCCCCCCCCCACCCCCCCCCCCCCCCACCCCCCCCCCCCCCCACCCCCCCCCCCCCCCACCCCCCCCCCCCCCCACCCCCCCCCCCCCCCACCCCCCCCCCCCCCCACCCCCCCCCCCCCCCACCCCCCCCCCCCCCCACCCCCCCCCCCCCCCACCCCCCCCCCCCCCCACCCCCCCCCCCCCCCACCCCCCCCCCCCCCCACCCCCCCCCCCCCCCACCCCCCCCCCCCCCCACCCCCCCCCCCCCCCACCCCCCCCCCCCCCCACCCCCCCCCCCCCCCACCCCCCCCCCCCCCCACCCCCCCCCCCCCCCACCCCCCCCCCCCCCCACCCCCCCCCCCCCCCACCCCCCCCCCCCCCCACCCCCCCCCCCCCCCACCCCCCCCCCCCCCCACCCCCCCCCCCCCCCACCCCCCCCCCCCCCCACCCCCCCCCCCCCCCACCCCCCCCCCCCCCCACCCCCCCCCCCCCCCACCCCCCCCCCCCCCCACCCCCCCCCCCCCCCACCCCCCCCCCCCCCCACCCCCCCCCCCCCCCACCCCCCCCCCCCCCCACCCCCCCCCCCCCCCACCCCCCCCCCCCCCCACCCCCCCCCCCCCCCACCCCCCCCCCCCCCCACCCCCCCCCCCCCCCACCCCCCCCCCCCCCCACCCCCCCCCCCCCCCACCCCCCCCCCCCCCCACCCCCCCCCCCCCCCACCCCCCCCCCCCCCCACCCCCCCCCCCCCCCACCCCCCCCCCCCCCCACCCCCCCCCCCCCCCACCCCCCCCCCCCCCCACCCCCCCCCCCCCCCACCCCCCCCCCCCCCCACCCCCCCCCCCCCCCACCCCCCCCCCCCCCCACCCCCCCCCCCCCCCACCCCCCCCCCCCCCCACCCCCCCCCCCCCCCACCCCCCCCCCCCCCCACCCCCCCCCCCCCCCACCCCCCCCCCCCCCCACCCCCCCCCCCCCCCACCCCCCCCCCCCCCCACCCCCCCCCCCCCCCACCCCCCCCCCCCCCCACCCCCCCCCCCCCCCACCCCCCCCCCCCCCCACCCCCCCCCCCCCCCACCCCCCCCCCCCCCCACCCCCCCCCCCCCCCACCCCCCCCCCCCCCCACCCCCCCCCCCCCCCACCCCCCCCCCCCCCCACCCCCCCCCCCCCCCACCCCCCCCCCCCCCCACCCCCCCCCCCCCCCACCCCCCCCCCCCCCCACCCCCCCCCCCCCCCACCCCCCCCCCCCCCCACCCCCCCCCCCCCCCACCCCCCCCCCCCCCCACCCCCCCCCCCCCCCACCCCCCCCCCCCCCCACCCCCCCCCCCCCCCACCCCCCCCCCCCCCCACCCCCCCCCCCCCCCACCCCCCCCCCCCCCCACCCCCCCCCCCCCCCACCCCCCCCCCCCCCCACCCCCCCCCCCCCCCACCCCCCCCCCCCCCCACCCCCCCCCCCCCCCACCCCCCCCCCCCCCCACCCCCCCCCCCCCCCACCCCCCCCCCCCCCCACCCCCCCCCCCCCCCACCCCCCCCCCCCCCCACCCCCCCCCCCCCCCACCCCCCCCCCCCCCCACCCCCCCCCCCCCCCACCCCCCCCCCCCCCCACCCCCCCCCCCCCCCACCCCCCCCCCCCCCCACCCCCCCCCCCCCCCACCCCCCCCCCCCCCCACCCCCCCCCCCCCCCACCCCCCCCCCCCCCCACCCCCCCCCCCCCCCACCCCCCCCCCCCCCCACCCCCCCCCCCCCCCACCCCCCCCCCCCCCCACCCCCCCCCCCCCCCACCCCCCCCCCCCCCCACCCCCCCCCCCCCCCACCCCCCCCCCCCCCCACCCCCCCCCCCCCCCACCCCCCCCCCCCCCCACCCCCCCCCCCCCCCACCCCCCCCCCCCCCCACCCCCCCCCCCCCCCACCCCCCCCCCCCCCCACCCCCCCCCCCCCCCACCCCCCCCCCCCCCCACCCCCCCCCCCCCCCACCCCCCCCCCCCCCCACCCCCCCCCCCCCCCACCCCCCCCCCCCCCCACCCCCCCCCCCCCCCACCCCCCCCCCCCCCCACCCCCCCCCCCCCCCACCCCCCCCCCCCCCCACCCCCCCCCCCCCCCACCCCCCCCCCCCCCCACCCCCCCCCCCCCCCACCCCCCCCCCCCCCCACCCCCCCCCCCCCCCACCCCCCCCCCCCCCCACCCCCCCCCCCCCCCACCCCCCCCCCCCCCCACCCCCCCCCCCCCCCACCCCCCCCCCCCCCCACCCCCCCCCCCCCCCACCCCCCCCCCCCCCCACCCCCCCCCCCCCCCACCCCCCCCCCCCCCCACCCCCCCCCCCCCCCACCCCCCCCCCCCCCCACCCCCCCCCCCCCCCACCCCCCCCCCCCCCCACCCCCCCCCCCCCCCACCCCCCCCCCCCCCCACCCCCCCCCCCCCCCACCCCCCCCCCCCCCCACCCCCCCCCCCCCCCACCCCCCCCCCCCCCCACCCCCCCCCCCCCCCACCCCCCCCCCCCCCCACCCCCCCCCCCCCCCACCCCCCCCCCCCCCCACCCCCCCCCCCCCCCACCCCCCCCCCCCCCCACCCCCCCCCCCCCCCACCCCCCCCCCCCCCCACCCCCCCCCCCCCCCACCCCCCCCCCCCCCCACCCCCCCCCCCCCCCACCCCCCCCCCCCCCCACCCCCCCCCCCCCCCACCCCCCCCCCCCCCCACCCCCCCCCCCCCCCACCCCCCCCCCCCCCCACCCCCCCCCCCCCCCACCCCCCCCCCCCCCCACCCCCCCCCCCCCCCACCCCCCCCCCCCCCCACCCCCCCCCCCCCCCACCCCCCCCCCCCCCCACCCCCCCCCCCCCCCACCCCCCCCCCCCCCCACCCCCCCCCCCCCCCACCCCCCCCCCCCCCCACCCCCCCCCCCCCCCACCCCCCCCCCCCCCCACCCCCCCCCCCCCCCACCCCCCCCCCCCCCCACCCCCCCCCCCCCCCACCCCCCCCCCCCCCCACCCCCCCCCCCCCCCACCCCCCCCCCCCCCCACCCCCCCCCCCCCCCACCCCCCCCCCCCCCCACCCCCCCCCCCCCCCACCCCCCCCCCCCCCCACCCCCCCCCCCCCCCACCCCCCCCCCCCCCCACCCCCCCCCCCCCCCACCCCCCCCCCCCCCCACCCCCCCCCCCCCCCACCCCCCCCCCCCCCCACCCCCCCCCCCCCCCACCCCCCCCCCCCCCCACCCCCCCCCCCCCCCACCCCCCCCCCCCCCCACCCCCCCCCCCCCCCACCCCCCCCCCCCCCCACCCCCCCCCCCCCCCACCCCCCCCCCCCCCCACCCCCCCCCCCCCCCACCCCCCCCCCCCCCCACCCCCCCCCCCCCCCACCCCCCCCCCCCCCCACCCCCCCCCCCCCCCACCCCCCCCCCCCCCCACCCCCCCCCCCCCCCACCCCCCCCCCCCCCCACCCCCCCCCCCCCCCACCCCCCCCCCCCCCCACCCCCCCCCCCCCCCACCCCCCCCCCCCCCCACCCCCCCCCCCCCCCACCCCCCCCCCCCCCCACCCCCCCCCCCCCCCACCCCCCCCCCCCCCCACCCCCCCCCCCCCCCACCCCCCCCCCCCCCCACCCCCCCCCCCCCCCACCCCCCCCCCCCCCCACCCCCCCCCCCCCCCACCCCCCCCCCCCCCCACCCCCCCCCCCCCCCACCCCCCCCCCCCCCCACCCCCCCCCCCCCCCACCCCCCCCCCCCCCCACCCCCCCCCCCCCCCACCCCCCCCCCCCCCCACCCCCCCCCCCCCCCACCCCCCCCCCCCCCCACCCCCCCCCCCCCCCACCCCCCCCCCCCCCCACCCCCCCCCCCCCCCACCCCCCCCCCCCCCCACCCCCCCCCCCCCCCACCCCCCCCCCCCCCCACCCCCCCCCCCCCCCACCCCCCCCCCCCCCCACCCCCCCCCCCCCCCACCCCCCCCCCCCCCCACCCCCCCCCCCCCCCACCCCCCCCCCCCCCCACCCCCCCCCCCCCCCACCCCCCCCCCCCCCCACCCCCCCCCCCCCCCACCCCCCCCCCCCCCCACCCCCCCCCCCCCCCACCCCCCCCCCCCCCCACCCCCCCCCCCCCCCACCCCCCCCCCCCCCCACCCCCCCCCCCCCCCACCCCCCCCCCCCCCCACCCCCCCCCCCCCCCACCCCCCCCCCCCCCCACCCCCCCCCCCCCCCACCCCCCCCCCCCCCCACCCCCCCCCCCCCCCACCCCCCCCCCCCCCCACCCCCCCCCCCCCCCACCCCCCCCCCCCCCCACCCCCCCCCCCCCCCACCCCCCCCCCCCCCCACCCCCCCCCCCCCCCACCCCCCCCCCCCCCCACCCCCCCCCCCCCCCACCCCCCCCCCCCCCCACCCCCCCCCCCCCCCACCCCCCCCCCCCCCCACCCCCCCCCCCCCCCACCCCCCCCCCCCCCCACCCCCCCCCCCCCCCACCCCCCCCCCCCCCCACCCCCCCCCCCCCCCACCCCCCCCCCCCCCCACCCCCCCCCCCCCCCACCCCCCCCCCCCCCCACCCCCCCCCCCCCCCACCCCCCCCCCCCCCCACCCCCCCCCCCCCCCACCCCCCCCCCCCCCCACCCCCCCCCCCCCCCACCCCCCCCCCCCCCCACCCCCCCCCCCCCCCACCCCCCCCCCCCCCCACCCCCCCCCCCCCCCACCCCCCCCCCCCCCCACCCCCCCCCCCCCCCACCCCCCCCCCCCCCCACCCCCCCCCCCCCCCACCCCCCCCCCCCCCCACCCCCCCCCCCCCCCACCCCCCCCCCCCCCCACCCCCCCCCCCCCCCACCCCCCCCCCCCCCCACCCCCCCCCCCCCCCACCCCCCCCCCCCCCCACCCCCCCCCCCCCCCACCCCCCCCCCCCCCCACCCCCCCCCCCCCCCACCCCCCCCCCCCCCCACCCCCCCCCCCCCCCACCCCCCCCCCCCCCCACCCCCCCCCCCCCCCACCCCCCCCCCCCCCCACCCCCCCCCCCCCCCACCCCCCCCCCCCCCCACCCCCCCCCCCCCCCACCCCCCCCCCCCCCCACCCCCCCCCCCCCCCACCCCCCCCCCCCCCCACCCCCCCCCCCCCCCACCCCCCCCCCCCCCCACCCCCCCCCCCCCCCACCCCCCCCCCCCCCCACCCCCCCCCCCCCCCACCCCCCCCCCCCCCCACCCCCCCCCCCCCCCACCCCCCCCCCCCCCCACCCCCCCCCCCCCCCACCCCCCCCCCCCCCCACCCCCCCCCCCCCCCACCCCCCCCCCCCCCCACCCCCCCCCCCCCCCACCCCCCCCCCCCCCCACCCCCCCCCCCCCCCACCCCCCCCCCCCCCCACCCCCCCCCCCCCCCACCCCCCCCCCCCCCCACCCCCCCCCCCCCCCACCCCCCCCCCCCCCCACCCCCCCCCCCCCCCACCCCCCCCCCCCCCCACCCCCCCCCCCCCCCACCCCCCCCCCCCCCCACCCCCCCCCCCCCCCACCCCCCCCCCCCCCCACCCCCCCCCCCCCCCACCCCCCCCCCCCCCCACCCCCCCCCCCCCCCACCCCCCCCCCCCCCCACCCCCCCCCCCCCCCACCCCCCCCCCCCCCCACCCCCCCCCCCCCCCACCCCCCCCCCCCCCCACCCCCCCCCCCCCCCACCCCCCCCCCCCCCCACCCCCCCCCCCCCCCACCCCCCCCCCCCCCCACCCCCCCCCCCCCCCACCCCCCCCCCCCCCCACCCCCCCCCCCCCCCACCCCCCCCCCCCCCCACCCCCCCCCCCCCCCACCCCCCCCCCCCCCCACCCCCCCCCCCCCCCACCCCCCCCCCCCCCCACCCCCCCCCCCCCCCACCCCCCCCCCCCCCCACCCCCCCCCCCCCCCACCCCCCCCCCCCCCCACCCCCCCCCCCCCCCACCCCCCCCCCCCCCCACCCCCCCCCCCCCCCACCCCCCCCCCCCCCCACCCCCCCCCCCCCCCACCCCCCCCCCCCCCCACCCCCCCCCCCCCCCACCCCCCCCCCCCCCCACCCCCCCCCCCCCCCACCCCCCCCCCCCCCCACCCCCCCCCCCCCCCACCCCCCCCCCCCCCCACCCCCCCCCCCCCCCACCCCCCCCCCCCCCCACCCCCCCCCCCCCCCACCCCCCCCCCCCCCCACCCCCCCCCCCCCCCACCCCCCCCCCCCCCCACCCCCCCCCCCCCCCACCCCCCCCCCCCCCCACCCCCCCCCCCCCCCACCCCCCCCCCCCCCCACCCCCCCCCCCCCCCACCCCCCCCCCCCCCCACCCCCCCCCCCCCCCACCCCCCCCCCCCCCCACCCCCCCCCCCCCCCACCCCCCCCCCCCCCCACCCCCCCCCCCCCCCACCCCCCCCCCCCCCCACCCCCCCCCCCCCCCACCCCCCCCCCCCCCCACCCCCCCCCCCCCCCACCCCCCCCCCCCCCCACCCCCCCCCCCCCCCACCCCCCCCCCCCCCCACCCCCCCCCCCCCCCACCCCCCCCCCCCCCCACCCCCCCCCCCCCCCACCCCCCCCCCCCCCCACCCCCCCCCCCCCCCACCCCCCCCCCCCCCCACCCCCCCCCCCCCCCACCCCCCCCCCCCCCCACCCCCCCCCCCCCCCACCCCCCCCCCCCCCCACCCCCCCCCCCCCCCACCCCCCCCCCCCCCCACCCCCCCCCCCCCCCACCCCCCCCCCCCCCCACCCCCCCCCCCCCCCACCCCCCCCCCCCCCCACCCCCCCCCCCCCCCACCCCCCCCCCCCCCCACCCCCCCCCCCCCCCACCCCCCCCCCCCCCCACCCCCCCCCCCCCCCACCCCCCCCCCCCCCCACCCCCCCCCCCCCCCACCCCCCCCCCCCCCCACCCCCCCCCCCCCCCACCCCCCCCCCCCCCCACCCCCCCCCCCCCCCACCCCCCCCCCCCCCCACCCCCCCCCCCCCCCACCCCCCCCCCCCCCCACCCCCCCCCCCCCCCACCCCCCCCCCCCCCCACCCCCCCCCCCCCCCACCCCCCCCCCCCCCCACCCCCCCCCCCCCCCACCCCCCCCCCCCCCCACCCCCCCCCCCCCCCACCCCCCCCCCCCCCCACCCCCCCCCCCCCCCACCCCCCCCCCCCCCCACCCCCCCCCCCCCCCACCCCCCCCCCCCCCCACCCCCCCCCCCCCCCACCCCCCCCCCCCCCCACCCCCCCCCCCCCCCACCCCCCCCCCCCCCCACCCCCCCCCCCCCCCACCCCCCCCCCCCCCCACCCCCCCCCCCCCCCACCCCCCCCCCCCCCCACCCCCCCCCCCCCCCACCCCCCCCCCCCCCCACCCCCCCCCCCCCCCACCCCCCCCCCCCCCCACCCCCCCCCCCCCCCACCCCCCCCCCCCCCCACCCCCCCCCCCCCCCACCCCCCCCCCCCCCCACCCCCCCCCCCCCCCACCCCCCCCCCCCCCCACCCCCCCCCCCCCCCACCCCCCCCCCCCCCCACCCCCCCCCCCCCCCACCCCCCCCCCCCCCCACCCCCCCCCCCCCCCACCCCCCCCCCCCCCCACCCCCCCCCCCCCCCACCCCCCCCCCCCCCCACCCCCCCCCCCCCCCACCCCCCCCCCCCCCCACCCCCCCCCCCCCCCACCCCCCCCCCCCCCCACCCCCCCCCCCCCCCACCCCCCCCCCCCCCCACCCCCCCCCCCCCCCACCCCCCCCCCCCCCCACCCCCCCCCCCCCCCACCCCCCCCCCCCCCCACCCCCCCCCCCCCCCACCCCCCCCCCCCCCCACCCCCCCCCCCCCCCACCCCCCCCCCCCCCCACCCCCCCCCCCCCCCACCCCCCCCCCCCCCCACCCCCCCCCCCCCCCACCCCCCCCCCCCCCCACCCCCCCCCCCCCCCACCCCCCCCCCCCCCCACCCCCCCCCCCCCCCACCCCCCCCCCCCCCCACCCCCCCCCCCCCCCACCCCCCCCCCCCCCCACCCCCCCCCCCCCCCACCCCCCCCCCCCCCCACCCCCCCCCCCCCCCACCCCCCCCCCCCCCCACCCCCCCCCCCCCCCACCCCCCCCCCCCCCCACCCCCCCCCCCCCCCACCCCCCCCCCCCCCCACCCCCCCCCCCCCCCACCCCCCCCCCCCCCCACCCCCCCCCCCCCCCACCCCCCCCCCCCCCCACCCCCCCCCCCCCCCACCCCCCCCCCCCCCCACCCCCCCCCCCCCCCACCCCCCCCCCCCCCCACCCCCCCCCCCCCCCACCCCCCCCCCCCCCCACCCCCCCCCCCCCCCACCCCCCCCCCCCCCCACCCCCCCCCCCCCCCACCCCCCCCCCCCCCCACCCCCCCCCCCCCCCACCCCCCCCCCCCCCCACCCCCCCCCCCCCCCACCCCCCCCCCCCCCCACCCCCCCCCCCCCCCACCCCCCCCCCCCCCCACCCCCCCCCCCCCCCACCCCCCCCCCCCCCCACCCCCCCCCCCCCCCACCCCCCCCCCCCCCCACCCCCCCCCCCCCCCACCCCCCCCCCCCCCCACCCCCCCCCCCCCCCACCCCCCCCCCCCCCCACCCCCCCCCCCCCCCACCCCCCCCCCCCCCCACCCCCCCCCCCCCCCACCCCCCCCCCCCCCCACCCCCCCCCCCCCCCACCCCCCCCCCCCCCCACCCCCCCCCCCCCCCACCCCCCCCCCCCCCCACCCCCCCCCCCCCCCACCCCCCCCCCCCCCCACCCCCCCCCCCCCCCACCCCCCCCCCCCCCCACCCCCCCCCCCCCCCACCCCCCCCCCCCCCCACCCCCCCCCCCCCCCACCCCCCCCCCCCCCCACCCCCCCCCCCCCCCACCCCCCCCCCCCCCCACCCCCCCCCCCCCCCACCCCCCCCCCCCCCCACCCCCCCCCCCCCCCACCCCCCCCCCCCCCCACCCCCCCCCCCCCCCACCCCCCCCCCCCCCCACCCCCCCCCCCCCCCACCCCCCCCCCCCCCCACCCCCCCCCCCCCCCACCCCCCCCCCCCCCCACCCCCCCCCCCCCCCACCCCCCCCCCCCCCCACCCCCCCCCCCCCCCACCCCCCCCCCCCCCCACCCCCCCCCCCCCCCACCCCCCCCCCCCCCCACCCCCCCCCCCCCCCACCCCCCCCCCCCCCCACCCCCCCCCCCCCCCACCCCCCCCCCCCCCCACCCCCCCCCCCCCCCACCCCCCCCCCCCCCCACCCCCCCCCCCCCCCACCCCCCCCCCCCCCCACCCCCCCCCCCCCCCACCCCCCCCCCCCCCCACCCCCCCCCCCCCCCACCCCCCCCCCCCCCCACCCCCCCCCCCCCCCACCCCCCCCCCCCCCCACCCCCCCCCCCCCCCACCCCCCCCCCCCCCCACCCCCCCCCCCCCCCACCCCCCCCCCCCCCCACCCCCCCCCCCCCCCACCCCCCCCCCCCCCCACCCCCCCCCCCCCCCACCCCCCCCCCCCCCCACCCCCCCCCCCCCCCACCCCCCCCCCCCCCCACCCCCCCCCCCCCCCACCCCCCCCCCCCCCCACCCCCCCCCCCCCCCACCCCCCCCCCCCCCCACCCCCCCCCCCCCCCACCCCCCCCCCCCCCCACCCCCCCCCCCCCCCACCCCCCCCCCCCCCCACCCCCCCCCCCCCCCACCCCCCCCCCCCCCCACCCCCCCCCCCCCCCACCCCCCCCCCCCCCCACCCCCCCCCCCCCCCACCCCCCCCCCCCCCCACCCCCCCCCCCCCCCACCCCCCCCCCCCCCCACCCCCCCCCCCCCCCACCCCCCCCCCCCCCCACCCCCCCCCCCCCCCACCCCCCCCCCCCCCCACCCCCCCCCCCCCCCACCCCCCCCCCCCCCCACCCCCCCCCCCCCCCACCCCCCCCCCCCCCCACCCCCCCCCCCCCCCACCCCCCCCCCCCCCCACCCCCCCCCCCCCCCACCCCCCCCCCCCCCCACCCCCCCCCCCCCCCACCCCCCCCCCCCCCCACCCCCCCCCCCCCCCACCCCCCCCCCCCCCCACCCCCCCCCCCCCCCACCCCCCCCCCCCCCCACCCCCCCCCCCCCCCACCCCCCCCCCCCCCCACCCCCCCCCCCCCCCACCCCCCCCCCCCCCCACCCCCCCCCCCCCCCACCCCCCCCCCCCCCCACCCCCCCCCCCCCCCACCCCCCCCCCCCCCCACCCCCCCCCCCCCCCACCCCCCCCCCCCCCCACCCCCCCCCCCCCCCACCCCCCCCCCCCCCCACCCCCCCCCCCCCCCACCCCCCCCCCCCCCCACCCCCCCCCCCCCCCACCCCCCCCCCCCCCCACCCCCCCCCCCCCCCACCCCCCCCCCCCCCCACCCCCCCCCCCCCCCACCCCCCCCCCCCCCCACCCCCCCCCCCCCCCACCCCCCCCCCCCCCCACCCCCCCCCCCCCCCACCCCCCCCCCCCCCCACCCCCCCCCCCCCCCACCCCCCCCCCCCCCCACCCCCCCCCCCCCCCACCCCCCCCCCCCCCCACCCCCCCCCCCCCCCACCCCCCCCCCCCCCCACCCCCCCCCCCCCCCACCCCCCCCCCCCCCCACCCCCCCCCCCCCCCACCCCCCCCCCCCCCCACCCCCCCCCCCCCCCACCCCCCCCCCCCCCCACCCCCCCCCCCCCCCACCCCCCCCCCCCCCCACCCCCCCCCCCCCCCACCCCCCCCCCCCCCCACCCCCCCCCCCCCCCACCCCCCCCCCCCCCCACCCCCCCCCCCCCCCACCCCCCCCCCCCCCCACCCCCCCCCCCCCCCACCCCCCCCCCCCCCCACCCCCCCCCCCCCCCACCCCCCCCCCCCCCCACCCCCCCCCCCCCCCACCCCCCCCCCCCCCCACCCCCCCCCCCCCCCACCCCCCCCCCCCCCCACCCCCCCCCCCCCCCACCCCCCCCCCCCCCCACCCCCCCCCCCCCCCACCCCCCCCCCCCCCCACCCCCCCCCCCCCCCACCCCCCCCCCCCCCCACCCCCCCCCCCCCCCACCCCCCCCCCCCCCCACCCCCCCCCCCCCCCACCCCCCCCCCCCCCCACCCCCCCCCCCCCCCACCCCCCCCCCCCCCCACCCCCCCCCCCCCCCACCCCCCCCCCCCCCCACCCCCCCCCCCCCCCACCCCCCCCCCCCCCCACCCCCCCCCCCCCCCACCCCCCCCCCCCCCCACCCCCCCCCCCCCCCACCCCCCCCCCCCCCCACCCCCCCCCCCCCCCACCCCCCCCCCCCCCCACCCCCCCCCCCCCCCACCCCCCCCCCCCCCCACCCCCCCCCCCCCCCACCCCCCCCCCCCCCCACCCCCCCCCCCCCCCACCCCCCCCCCCCCCCACCCCCCCCCCCCCCCACCCCCCCCCCCCCCCACCCCCCCCCCCCCCCACCCCCCCCCCCCCCCACCCCCCCCCCCCCCCACCCCCCCCCCCCCCCACCCCCCCCCCCCCCCACCCCCCCCCCCCCCCACCCCCCCCCCCCCCCACCCCCCCCCCCCCCCACCCCCCCCCCCCCCCACCCCCCCCCCCCCCCACCCCCCCCCCCCCCCACCCCCCCCCCCCCCCACCCCCCCCCCCCCCCACCCCCCCCCCCCCCCACCCCCCCCCCCCCCCACCCCCCCCCCCCCCCACCCCCCCCCCCCCCCACCCCCCCCCCCCCCCACCCCCCCCCCCCCCCACCCCCCCCCCCCCCCACCCCCCCCCCCCCCCACCCCCCCCCCCCCCCACCCCCCCCCCCCCCCACCCCCCCCCCCCCCCACCCCCCCCCCCCCCCACCCCCCCCCCCCCCCACCCCCCCCCCCCCCCACCCCCCCCCCCCCCCACCCCCCCCCCCCCCCACCCCCCCCCCCCCCCACCCCCCCCCCCCCCCACCCCCCCCCCCCCCCACCCCCCCCCCCCCCCACCCCCCCCCCCCCCCACCCCCCCCCCCCCCCACCCCCCCCCCCCCCCACCCCCCCCCCCCCCCACCCCCCCCCCCCCCCACCCCCCCCCCCCCCCACCCCCCCCCCCCCCCACCCCCCCCCCCCCCCACCCCCCCCCCCCCCCACCCCCCCCCCCCCCCACCCCCCCCCCCCCCCACCCCCCCCCCCCCCCACCCCCCCCCCCCCCCACCCCCCCCCCCCCCCACCCCCCCCCCCCCCCACCCCCCCCCCCCCCCACCCCCCCCCCCCCCCACCCCCCCCCCCCCCCACCCCCCCCCCCCCCCACCCCCCCCCCCCCCCACCCCCCCCCCCCCCCACCCCCCCCCCCCCCCACCCCCCCCCCCCCCCACCCCCCCCCCCCCCCACCCCCCCCCCCCCCCACCCCCCCCCCCCCCCACCCCCCCCCCCCCCCACCCCCCCCCCCCCCCACCCCCCCCCCCCCCCACCCCCCCCCCCCCCCACCCCCCCCCCCCCCCACCCCCCCCCCCCCCCACCCCCCCCCCCCCCCACCCCCCCCCCCCCCCACCCCCCCCCCCCCCCACCCCCCCCCCCCCCCACCCCCCCCCCCCCCCACCCCCCCCCCCCCCCACCCCCCCCCCCCCCCACCCCCCCCCCCCCCCACCCCCCCCCCCCCCCACCCCCCCCCCCCCCCACCCCCCCCCCCCCCCACCCCCCCCCCCCCCCACCCCCCCCCCCCCCCACCCCCCCCCCCCCCCACCCCCCCCCCCCCCCACCCCCCCCCCCCCCCACCCCCCCCCCCCCCCACCCCCCCCCCCCCCCACCCCCCCCCCCCCCCACCCCCCCCCCCCCCCACCCCCCCCCCCCCCCACCCCCCCCCCCCCCCACCCCCCCCCCCCCCCACCCCCCCCCCCCCCCACCCCCCCCCCCCCCCACCCCCCCCCCCCCCCACCCCCCCCCCCCCCCACCCCCCCCCCCCCCCACCCCCCCCCCCCCCCACCCCCCCCCCCCCCCACCCCCCCCCCCCCCCACCCCCCCCCCCCCCCACCCCCCCCCCCCCCCACCCCCCCCCCCCCCCACCCCCCCCCCCCCCCACCCCCCCCCCCCCCCACCCCCCCCCCCCCCCACCCCCCCCCCCCCCCACCCCCCCCCCCCCCCACCCCCCCCCCCCCCCACCCCCCCCCCCCCCCACCCCCCCCCCCCCCCACCCCCCCCCCCCCCCACCCCCCCCCCCCCCCACCCCCCCCCCCCCCCACCCCCCCCCCCCCCCACCCCCCCCCCCCCCCACCCCCCCCCCCCCCCACCCCCCCCCCCCCCCACCCCCCCCCCCCCCCACCCCCCCCCCCCCCCACCCCCCCCCCCCCCCACCCCCCCCCCCCCCCACCCCCCCCCCCCCCCACCCCCCCCCCCCCCCACCCCCCCCCCCCCCCACCCCCCCCCCCCCCCACCCCCCCCCCCCCCCACCCCCCCCCCCCCCCACCCCCCCCCCCCCCCACCCCCCCCCCCCCCCACCCCCCCCCCCCCCCACCCCCCCCCCCCCCCACCCCCCCCCCCCCCCACCCCCCCCCCCCCCCACCCCCCCCCCCCCCCACCCCCCCCCCCCCCCACCCCCCCCCCCCCCCACCCCCCCCCCCCCCCACCCCCCCCCCCCCCCACCCCCCCCCCCCCCCACCCCCCCCCCCCCCCACCCCCCCCCCCCCCCACCCCCCCCCCCCCCCACCCCCCCCCCCCCCCACCCCCCCCCCCCCCCACCCCCCCCCCCCCCCACCCCCCCCCCCCCCCACCCCCCCCCCCCCCCACCCCCCCCCCCCCCCACCCCCCCCCCCCCCCACCCCCCCCCCCCCCCACCCCCCCCCCCCCCCACCCCCCCCCCCCCCCACCCCCCCCCCCCCCCACCCCCCCCCCCCCCCACCCCCCCCCCCCCCCACCCCCCCCCCCCCCCACCCCCCCCCCCCCCCACCCCCCCCCCCCCCCACCCCCCCCCCCCCCCACCCCCCCCCCCCCCCACCCCCCCCCCCCCCCACCCCCCCCCCCCCCCACCCCCCCCCCCCCCCACCCCCCCCCCCCCCCACCCCCCCCCCCCCCCACCCCCCCCCCCCCCCACCCCCCCCCCCCCCCACCCCCCCCCCCCCCCACCCCCCCCCCCCCCCACCCCCCCCCCCCCCCACCCCCCCCCCCCCCCACCCCCCCCCCCCCCCACCCCCCCCCCCCCCCACCCCCCCCCCCCCCCACCCCCCCCCCCCCCCACCCCCCCCCCCCCCCACCCCCCCCCCCCCCCACCCCCCCCCCCCCCCACCCCCCCCCCCCCCCACCCCCCCCCCCCCCCACCCCCCCCCCCCCCCACCCCCCCCCCCCCCCACCCCCCCCCCCCCCCACCCCCCCCCCCCCCCACCCCCCCCCCCCCCCACCCCCCCCCCCCCCCACCCCCCCCCCCCCCCACCCCCCCCCCCCCCCACCCCCCCCCCCCCCCACCCCCCCCCCCCCCCACCCCCCCCCCCCCCCACCCCCCCCCCCCCCCACCCCCCCCCCCCCCCACCCCCCCCCCCCCCCACCCCCCCCCCCCCCCACCCCCCCCCCCCCCCACCCCCCCCCCCCCCCACCCCCCCCCCCCCCCACCCCCCCCCCCCCCCACCCCCCCCCCCCCCCACCCCCCCCCCCCCCCACCCCCCCCCCCCCCCACCCCCCCCCCCCCCCACCCCCCCCCCCCCCCACCCCCCCCCCCCCCCACCCCCCCCCCCCCCCACCCCCCCCCCCCCCCACCCCCCCCCCCCCCCACCCCCCCCCCCCCCCACCCCCCCCCCCCCCCACCCCCCCCCCCCCCCACCCCCCCCCCCCCCCACCCCCCCCCCCCCCCACCCCCCCCCCCCCCCACCCCCCCCCCCCCCCACCCCCCCCCCCCCCCACCCCCCCCCCCCCCCACCCCCCCCCCCCCCCACCCCCCCCCCCCCCCACCCCCCCCCCCCCCCACCCCCCCCCCCCCCCACCCCCCCCCCCCCCCACCCCCCCCCCCCCCCACCCCCCCCCCCCCCCACCCCCCCCCCCCCCCACCCCCCCCCCCCCCCACCCCCCCCCCCCCCCACCCCCCCCCCCCCCCACCCCCCCCCCCCCCCACCCCCCCCCCCCCCCACCCCCCCCCCCCCCCACCCCCCCCCCCCCCCACCCCCCCCCCCCCCCACCCCCCCCCCCCCCCACCCCCCCCCCCCCCCACCCCCCCCCCCCCCCACCCCCCCCCCCCCCCACCCCCCCCCCCCCCCACCCCCCCCCCCCCCCACCCCCCCCCCCCCCCACCCCCCCCCCCCCCCACCCCCCCCCCCCCCCACCCCCCCCCCCCCCCACCCCCCCCCCCCCCCACCCCCCCCCCCCCCCACCCCCCCCCCCCCCCACCCCCCCCCCCCCCCACCCCCCCCCCCCCCCACCCCCCCCCCCCCCCACCCCCCCCCCCCCCCACCCCCCCCCCCCCCCACCCCCCCCCCCCCCCACCCCCCCCCCCCCCCACCCCCCCCCCCCCCCACCCCCCCCCCCCCCCACCCCCCCCCCCCCCCACCCCCCCCCCCCCCCACCCCCCCCCCCCCCCACCCCCCCCCCCCCCCACCCCCCCCCCCCCCCACCCCCCCCCCCCCCCACCCCCCCCCCCCCCCACCCCCCCCCCCCCCCACCCCCCCCCCCCCCCACCCCCCCCCCCCCCCACCCCCCCCCCCCCCCACCCCCCCCCCCCCCCACCCCCCCCCCCCCCCACCCCCCCCCCCCCCCACCCCCCCCCCCCCCCACCCCCCCCCCCCCCCACCCCCCCCCCCCCCCACCCCCCCCCCCCCCCACCCCCCCCCCCCCCCACCCCCCCCCCCCCCCACCCCCCCCCCCCCCCACCCCCCCCCCCCCCCACCCCCCCCCCCCCCCACCCCCCCCCCCCCCCACCCCCCCCCCCCCCCACCCCCCCCCCCCCCCACCCCCCCCCCCCCCCACCCCCCCCCCCCCCCACCCCCCCCCCCCCCCACCCCCCCCCCCCCCCACCCCCCCCCCCCCCCACCCCCCCCCCCCCCCACCCCCCCCCCCCCCCACCCCCCCCCCCCCCCACCCCCCCCCCCCCCCACCCCCCCCCCCCCCCACCCCCCCCCCCCCCCACCCCCCCCCCCCCCCACCCCCCCCCCCCCCCACCCCCCCCCCCCCCCACCCCCCCCCCCCCCCACCCCCCCCCCCCCCCACCCCCCCCCCCCCCCACCCCCCCCCCCCCCCACCCCCCCCCCCCCCCACCCCCCCCCCCCCCCACCCCCCCCCCCCCCCACCCCCCCCCCCCCCCACCCCCCCCCCCCCCCACCCCCCCCCCCCCCCACCCCCCCCCCCCCCCACCCCCCCCCCCCCCCACCCCCCCCCCCCCCCACCCCCCCCCCCCCCCACCCCCCCCCCCCCCCACCCCCCCCCCCCCCCACCCCCCCCCCCCCCCACCCCCCCCCCCCCCCACCCCCCCCCCCCCCCACCCCCCCCCCCCCCCACCCCCCCCCCCCCCCACCCCCCCCCCCCCCCACCCCCCCCCCCCCCCACCCCCCCCCCCCCCCACCCCCCCCCCCCCCCACCCCCCCCCCCCCCCACCCCCCCCCCCCCCCACCCCCCCCCCCCCCCACCCCCCCCCCCCCCCACCCCCCCCCCCCCCCACCCCCCCCCCCCCCCACCCCCCCCCCCCCCCACCCCCCCCCCCCCCCACCCCCCCCCCCCCCCACCCCCCCCCCCCCCCACCCCCCCCCCCCCCCACCCCCCCCCCCCCCCACCCCCCCCCCCCCCCACCCCCCCCCCCCCCCACCCCCCCCCCCCCCCACCCCCCCCCCCCCCCACCCCCCCCCCCCCCCACCCCCCCCCCCCCCCACCCCCCCCCCCCCCCACCCCCCCCCCCCCCCACCCCCCCCCCCCCCCACCCCCCCCCCCCCCCACCCCCCCCCCCCCCCACCCCCCCCCCCCCCCACCCCCCCCCCCCCCCACCCCCCCCCCCCCCCACCCCCCCCCCCCCCCACCCCCCCCCCCCCCCACCCCCCCCCCCCCCCACCCCCCCCCCCCCCCACCCCCCCCCCCCCCCACCCCCCCCCCCCCCCACCCCCCCCCCCCCCCACCCCCCCCCCCCCCCACCCCCCCCCCCCCCCACCCCCCCCCCCCCCCACCCCCCCCCCCCCCCACCCCCCCCCCCCCCCACCCCCCCCCCCCCCCACCCCCCCCCCCCCCCACCCCCCCCCCCCCCCACCCCCCCCCCCCCCCACCCCCCCCCCCCCCCACCCCCCCCCCCCCCCACCCCCCCCCCCCCCCACCCCCCCCCCCCCCCACCCCCCCCCCCCCCCACCCCCCCCCCCCCCCACCCCCCCCCCCCCCCACCCCCCCCCCCCCCCACCCCCCCCCCCCCCCACCCCCCCCCCCCCCCACCCCCCCCCCCCCCCACCCCCCCCCCCCCCCACCCCCCCCCCCCCCCACCCCCCCCCCCCCCCACCCCCCCCCCCCCCCACCCCCCCCCCCCCCCACCCCCCCCCCCCCCCACCCCCCCCCCCCCCCACCCCCCCCCCCCCCCACCCCCCCCCCCCCCCACCCCCCCCCCCCCCCACCCCCCCCCCCCCCCACCCCCCCCCCCCCCCACCCCCCCCCCCCCCCACCCCCCCCCCCCCCCACCCCCCCCCCCCCCCACCCCCCCCCCCCCCCACCCCCCCCCCCCCCCACCCCCCCCCCCCCCCACCCCCCCCCCCCCCCACCCCCCCCCCCCCCCACCCCCCCCCCCCCCCACCCCCCCCCCCCCCCACCCCCCCCCCCCCCCACCCCCCCCCCCCCCCACCCCCCCCCCCCCCCACCCCCCCCCCCCCCCACCCCCCCCCCCCCCCACCCCCCCCCCCCCCCACCCCCCCCCCCCCCCACCCCCCCCCCCCCCCACCCCCCCCCCCCCCCACCCCCCCCCCCCCCCACCCCCCCCCCCCCCCACCCCCCCCCCCCCCCACCCCCCCCCCCCCCCACCCCCCCCCCCCCCCACCCCCCCCCCCCCCCACCCCCCCCCCCCCCCACCCCCCCCCCCCCCCACCCCCCCCCCCCCCCACCCCCCCCCCCCCCCACCCCCCCCCCCCCCCACCCCCCCCCCCCCCCACCCCCCCCCCCCCCCACCCCCCCCCCCCCCCACCCCCCCCCCCCCCCACCCCCCCCCCCCCCCACCCCCCCCCCCCCCCACCCCCCCCCCCCCCCACCCCCCCCCCCCCCCACCCCCCCCCCCCCCCACCCCCCCCCCCCCCCACCCCCCCCCCCCCCCACCCCCCCCCCCCCCCACCCCCCCCCCCCCCCACCCCCCCCCCCCCCCACCCCCCCCCCCCCCCACCCCCCCCCCCCCCCACCCCCCCCCCCCCCCACCCCCCCCCCCCCCCACCCCCCCCCCCCCCCACCCCCCCCCCCCCCCACCCCCCCCCCCCCCCACCCCCCCCCCCCCCCACCCCCCCCCCCCCCCACCCCCCCCCCCCCCCACCCCCCCCCCCCCCCACCCCCCCCCCCCCCCACCCCCCCCCCCCCCCACCCCCCCCCCCCCCCACCCCCCCCCCCCCCCACCCCCCCCCCCCCCCACCCCCCCCCCCCCCCACCCCCCCCCCCCCCCACCCCCCCCCCCCCCCACCCCCCCCCCCCCCCACCCCCCCCCCCCCCCACCCCCCCCCCCCCCCACCCCCCCCCCCCCCCACCCCCCCCCCCCCCCACCCCCCCCCCCCCCCACCCCCCCCCCCCCCCACCCCCCCCCCCCCCCACCCCCCCCCCCCCCCACCCCCCCCCCCCCCCACCCCCCCCCCCCCCCACCCCCCCCCCCCCCCACCCCCCCCCCCCCCCACCCCCCCCCCCCCCCACCCCCCCCCCCCCCCACCCCCCCCCCCCCCCACCCCCCCCCCCCCCCACCCCCCCCCCCCCCCACCCCCCCCCCCCCCCACCCCCCCCCCCCCCCACCCCCCCCCCCCCCCACCCCCCCCCCCCCCCACCCCCCCCCCCCCCCACCCCCCCCCCCCCCCACCCCCCCCCCCCCCCACCCCCCCCCCCCCCCACCCCCCCCCCCCCCCACCCCCCCCCCCCCCCACCCCCCCCCCCCCCCACCCCCCCCCCCCCCCACCCCCCCCCCCCCCCACCCCCCCCCCCCCCCACCCCCCCCCCCCCCCACCCCCCCCCCCCCCCACCCCCCCCCCCCCCCACCCCCCCCCCCCCCCACCCCCCCCCCCCCCCACCCCCCCCCCCCCCCACCCCCCCCCCCCCCCACCCCCCCCCCCCCCCACCCCCCCCCCCCCCCACCCCCCCCCCCCCCCACCCCCCCCCCCCCCCACCCCCCCCCCCCCCCACCCCCCCCCCCCCCCACCCCCCCCCCCCCCCACCCCCCCCCCCCCCCACCCCCCCCCCCCCCCACCCCCCCCCCCCCCCACCCCCCCCCCCCCCCACCCCCCCCCCCCCCCACCCCCCCCCCCCCCCACCCCCCCCCCCCCCCACCCCCCCCCCCCCCCACCCCCCCCCCCCCCCACCCCCCCCCCCCCCCACCCCCCCCCCCCCCCACCCCCCCCCCCCCCCACCCCCCCCCCCCCCCACCCCCCCCCCCCCCCACCCCCCCCCCCCCCCACCCCCCCCCCCCCCCACCCCCCCCCCCCCCCACCCCCCCCCCCCCCCACCCCCCCCCCCCCCCACCCCCCCCCCCCCCCACCCCCCCCCCCCCCCACCCCCCCCCCCCCCCACCCCCCCCCCCCCCCACCCCCCCCCCCCCCCACCCCCCCCCCCCCCCACCCCCCCCCCCCCCCACCCCCCCCCCCCCCCACCCCCCCCCCCCCCCACCCCCCCCCCCCCCCACCCCCCCCCCCCCCCACCCCCCCCCCCCCCCACCCCCCCCCCCCCCCACCCCCCCCCCCCCCCACCCCCCCCCCCCCCCACCCCCCCCCCCCCCCACCCCCCCCCCCCCCCACCCCCCCCCCCCCCCACCCCCCCCCCCCCCCACCCCCCCCCCCCCCCACCCCCCCCCCCCCCCACCCCCCCCCCCCCCCACCCCCCCCCCCCCCCACCCCCCCCCCCCCCCACCCCCCCCCCCCCCCACCCCCCCCCCCCCCCACCCCCCCCCCCCCCCACCCCCCCCCCCCCCCACCCCCCCCCCCCCCCACCCCCCCCCCCCCCCACCCCCCCCCCCCCCCACCCCCCCCCCCCCCCACCCCCCCCCCCCCCCACCCCCCCCCCCCCCCACCCCCCCCCCCCCCCACCCCCCCCCCCCCCCACCCCCCCCCCCCCCCACCCCCCCCCCCCCCCACCCCCCCCCCCCCCCACCCCCCCCCCCCCCCACCCCCCCCCCCCCCCACCCCCCCCCCCCCCCACCCCCCCCCCCCCCCACCCCCCCCCCCCCCCACCCCCCCCCCCCCCCACCCCCCCCCCCCCCCACCCCCCCCCCCCCCCACCCCCCCCCCCCCCCACCCCCCCCCCCCCCCACCCCCCCCCCCCCCCACCCCCCCCCCCCCCCACCCCCCCCCCCCCCCACCCCCCCCCCCCCCCACCCCCCCCCCCCCCCACCCCCCCCCCCCCCCACCCCCCCCCCCCCCCACCCCCCCCCCCCCCCACCCCCCCCCCCCCCCACCCCCCCCCCCCCCCACCCCCCCCCCCCCCCACCCCCCCCCCCCCCCACCCCCCCCCCCCCCCACCCCCCCCCCCCCCCACCCCCCCCCCCCCCCACCCCCCCCCCCCCCCACCCCCCCCCCCCCCCACCCCCCCCCCCCCCCACCCCCCCCCCCCCCCACCCCCCCCCCCCCCCACCCCCCCCCCCCCCCACCCCCCCCCCCCCCCACCCCCCCCCCCCCCCACCCCCCCCCCCCCCCACCCCCCCCCCCCCCCACCCCCCCCCCCCCCCACCCCCCCCCCCCCCCACCCCCCCCCCCCCCCACCCCCCCCCCCCCCCACCCCCCCCCCCCCCCACCCCCCCCCCCCCCCACCCCCCCCCCCCCCCACCCCCCCCCCCCCCCACCCCCCCCCCCCCCCACCCCCCCCCCCCCCCACCCCCCCCCCCCCCCACCCCCCCCCCCCCCCACCCCCCCCCCCCCCCACCCCCCCCCCCCCCCACCCCCCCCCCCCCCCACCCCCCCCCCCCCCCACCCCCCCCCCCCCCCACCCCCCCCCCCCCCCACCCCCCCCCCCCCCCACCCCCCCCCCCCCCCACCCCCCCCCCCCCCCACCCCCCCCCCCCCCCACCCCCCCCCCCCCCCACCCCCCCCCCCCCCCACCCCCCCCCCCCCCCACCCCCCCCCCCCCCCACCCCCCCCCCCCCCCACCCCCCCCCCCCCCCACCCCCCCCCCCCCCCACCCCCCCCCCCCCCCACCCCCCCCCCCCCCCACCCCCCCCCCCCCCCACCCCCCCCCCCCCCCACCCCCCCCCCCCCCCACCCCCCCCCCCCCCCACCCCCCCCCCCCCCCACCCCCCCCCCCCCCCACCCCCCCCCCCCCCCACCCCCCCCCCCCCCCACCCCCCCCCCCCCCCACCCCCCCCCCCCCCCACCCCCCCCCCCCCCCACCCCCCCCCCCCCCCACCCCCCCCCCCCCCCACCCCCCCCCCCCCCCACCCCCCCCCCCCCCCACCCCCCCCCCCCCCCACCCCCCCCCCCCCCCACCCCCCCCCCCCCCCACCCCCCCCCCCCCCCACCCCCCCCCCCCCCCACCCCCCCCCCCCCCCACCCCCCCCCCCCCCCACCCCCCCCCCCCCCCACCCCCCCCCCCCCCCACCCCCCCCCCCCCCCACCCCCCCCCCCCCCCACCCCCCCCCCCCCCCACCCCCCCCCCCCCCCACCCCCCCCCCCCCCCACCCCCCCCCCCCCCCACCCCCCCCCCCCCCCACCCCCCCCCCCCCCCACCCCCCCCCCCCCCCACCCCCCCCCCCCCCCACCCCCCCCCCCCCCCACCCCCCCCCCCCCCCACCCCCCCCCCCCCCCACCCCCCCCCCCCCCCACCCCCCCCCCCCCCCACCCCCCCCCCCCCCCACCCCCCCCCCCCCCCACCCCCCCCCCCCCCCACCCCCCCCCCCCCCCACCCCCCCCCCCCCCCACCCCCCCCCCCCCCCACCCCCCCCCCCCCCCACCCCCCCCCCCCCCCACCCCCCCCCCCCCCCACCCCCCCCCCCCCCCACCCCCCCCCCCCCCCACCCCCCCCCCCCCCCACCCCCCCCCCCCCCCACCCCCCCCCCCCCCCACCCCCCCCCCCCCCCACCCCCCCCCCCCCCCACCCCCCCCCCCCCCCACCCCCCCCCCCCCCCACCCCCCCCCCCCCCCACCCCCCCCCCCCCCCACCCCCCCCCCCCCCCACCCCCCCCCCCCCCCACCCCCCCCCCCCCCCACCCCCCCCCCCCCCCACCCCCCCCCCCCCCCACCCCCCCCCCCCCCCACCCCCCCCCCCCCCCACCCCCCCCCCCCCCCACCCCCCCCCCCCCCCACCCCCCCCCCCCCCCACCCCCCCCCCCCCCCACCCCCCCCCCCCCCCACCCCCCCCCCCCCCCACCCCCCCCCCCCCCCACCCCCCCCCCCCCCCACCCCCCCCCCCCCCCACCCCCCCCCCCCCCCACCCCCCCCCCCCCCCACCCCCCCCCCCCCCCACCCCCCCCCCCCCCCACCCCCCCCCCCCCCCACCCCCCCCCCCCCCCACCCCCCCCCCCCCCCACCCCCCCCCCCCCCCACCCCCCCCCCCCCCCACCCCCCCCCCCCCCCACCCCCCCCCCCCCCCACCCCCCCCCCCCCCCACCCCCCCCCCCCCCCACCCCCCCCCCCCCCCACCCCCCCCCCCCCCCACCCCCCCCCCCCCCCACCCCCCCCCCCCCCCACCCCCCCCCCCCCCCACCCCCCCCCCCCCCCACCCCCCCCCCCCCCCACCCCCCCCCCCCCCCACCCCCCCCCCCCCCCACCCCCCCCCCCCCCCACCCCCCCCCCCCCCCACCCCCCCCCCCCCCCACCCCCCCCCCCCCCCACCCCCCCCCCCCCCCACCCCCCCCCCCCCCCACCCCCCCCCCCCCCCACCCCCCCCCCCCCCCACCCCCCCCCCCCCCCACCCCCCCCCCCCCCCACCCCCCCCCCCCCCCACCCCCCCCCCCCCCCACCCCCCCCCCCCCCCACCCCCCCCCCCCCCCACCCCCCCCCCCCCCCACCCCCCCCCCCCCCCACCCCCCCCCCCCCCCACCCCCCCCCCCCCCCACCCCCCCCCCCCCCCACCCCCCCCCCCCCCCACCCCCCCCCCCCCCCACCCCCCCCCCCCCCCACCCCCCCCCCCCCCCACCCCCCCCCCCCCCCACCCCCCCCCCCCCCCACCCCCCCCCCCCCCCACCCCCCCCCCCCCCCACCCCCCCCCCCCCCCACCCCCCCCCCCCCCCACCCCCCCCCCCCCCCACCCCCCCCCCCCCCCACCCCCCCCCCCCCCCACCCCCCCCCCCCCCCACCCCCCCCCCCCCCCACCCCCCCCCCCCCCCACCCCCCCCCCCCCCCACCCCCCCCCCCCCCCACCCCCCCCCCCCCCCACCCCCCCCCCCCCCCACCCCCCCCCCCCCCCACCCCCCCCCCCCCCCACCCCCCCCCCCCCCCACCCCCCCCCCCCCCCACCCCCCCCCCCCCCCACCCCCCCCCCCCCCCACCCCCCCCCCCCCCCACCCCCCCCCCCCCCCACCCCCCCCCCCCCCCACCCCCCCCCCCCCCCACCCCCCCCCCCCCCCACCCCCCCCCCCCCCCACCCCCCCCCCCCCCCACCCCCCCCCCCCCCCACCCCCCCCCCCCCCCACCCCCCCCCCCCCCCACCCCCCCCCCCCCCCACCCCCCCCCCCCCCCACCCCCCCCCCCCCCCACCCCCCCCCCCCCCCACCCCCCCCCCCCCCCACCCCCCCCCCCCCCCACCCCCCCCCCCCCCCACCCCCCCCCCCCCCCACCCCCCCCCCCCCCCACCCCCCCCCCCCCCCACCCCCCCCCCCCCCCACCCCCCCCCCCCCCCACCCCCCCCCCCCCCCACCCCCCCCCCCCCCCACCCCCCCCCCCCCCCACCCCCCCCCCCCCCCACCCCCCCCCCCCCCCACCCCCCCCCCCCCCCACCCCCCCCCCCCCCCACCCCCCCCCCCCCCCACCCCCCCCCCCCCCCACCCCCCCCCCCCCCCACCCCCCCCCCCCCCCACCCCCCCCCCCCCCCACCCCCCCCCCCCCCCACCCCCCCCCCCCCCCACCCCCCCCCCCCCCCACCCCCCCCCCCCCCCACCCCCCCCCCCCCCCACCCCCCCCCCCCCCCACCCCCCCCCCCCCCCACCCCCCCCCCCCCCCACCCCCCCCCCCCCCCACCCCCCCCCCCCCCCACCCCCCCCCCCCCCCACCCCCCCCCCCCCCCACCCCCCCCCCCCCCCACCCCCCCCCCCCCCCACCCCCCCCCCCCCCCACCCCCCCCCCCCCCCACCCCCCCCCCCCCCCACCCCCCCCCCCCCCCACCCCCCCCCCCCCCCACCCCCCCCCCCCCCCACCCCCCCCCCCCCCCACCCCCCCCCCCCCCCACCCCCCCCCCCCCCCACCCCCCCCCCCCCCCACCCCCCCCCCCCCCCACCCCCCCCCCCCCCCACCCCCCCCCCCCCCCACCCCCCCCCCCCCCCACCCCCCCCCCCCCCCACCCCCCCCCCCCCCCACCCCCCCCCCCCCCCACCCCCCCCCCCCCCCACCCCCCCCCCCCCCCACCCCCCCCCCCCCCCACCCCCCCCCCCCCCCACCCCCCCCCCCCCCCACCCCCCCCCCCCCCCACCCCCCCCCCCCCCCACCCCCCCCCCCCCCCACCCCCCCCCCCCCCCACCCCCCCCCCCCCCCACCCCCCCCCCCCCCCACCCCCCCCCCCCCCCACCCCCCCCCCCCCCCACCCCCCCCCCCCCCCACCCCCCCCCCCCCCCACCCCCCCCCCCCCCCACCCCCCCCCCCCCCCACCCCCCCCCCCCCCCACCCCCCCCCCCCCCCACCCCCCCCCCCCCCCACCCCCCCCCCCCCCCACCCCCCCCCCCCCCCACCCCCCCCCCCCCCCACCCCCCCCCCCCCCCACCCCCCCCCCCCCCCACCCCCCCCCCCCCCCACCCCCCCCCCCCCCCACCCCCCCCCCCCCCCACCCCCCCCCCCCCCCACCCCCCCCCCCCCCCACCCCCCCCCCCCCCCACCCCCCCCCCCCCCCACCCCCCCCCCCCCCCACCCCCCCCCCCCCCCACCCCCCCCCCCCCCCACCCCCCCCCCCCCCCACCCCCCCCCCCCCCCACCCCCCCCCCCCCCCACCCCCCCCCCCCCCCACCCCCCCCCCCCCCCACCCCCCCCCCCCCCCACCCCCCCCCCCCCCCACCCCCCCCCCCCCCCACCCCCCCCCCCCCCCACCCCCCCCCCCCCCCACCCCCCCCCCCCCCCACCCCCCCCCCCCCCCACCCCCCCCCCCCCCCACCCCCCCCCCCCCCCACCCCCCCCCCCCCCCACCCCCCCCCCCCCCCACCCCCCCCCCCCCCCACCCCCCCCCCCCCCCACCCCCCCCCCCCCCCACCCCCCCCCCCCCCCACCCCCCCCCCCCCCCACCCCCCCCCCCCCCCACCCCCCCCCCCCCCCACCCCCCCCCCCCCCCACCCCCCCCCCCCCCCACCCCCCCCCCCCCCCACCCCCCCCCCCCCCCACCCCCCCCCCCCCCCACCCCCCCCCCCCCCCACCCCCCCCCCCCCCCACCCCCCCCCCCCCCCACCCCCCCCCCCCCCCACCCCCCCCCCCCCCCACCCCCCCCCCCCCCCACCCCCCCCCCCCCCCACCCCCCCCCCCCCCCACCCCCCCCCCCCCCCACCCCCCCCCCCCCCCACCCCCCCCCCCCCCCACCCCCCCCCCCCCCCACCCCCCCCCCCCCCCACCCCCCCCCCCCCCCACCCCCCCCCCCCCCCACCCCCCCCCCCCCCCACCCCCCCCCCCCCCCACCCCCCCCCCCCCCCACCCCCCCCCCCCCCCACCCCCCCCCCCCCCCACCCCCCCCCCCCCCCACCCCCCCCCCCCCCCACCCCCCCCCCCCCCCACCCCCCCCCCCCCCCACCCCCCCCCCCCCCCACCCCCCCCCCCCCCCACCCCCCCCCCCCCCCACCCCCCCCCCCCCCCACCCCCCCCCCCCCCCACCCCCCCCCCCCCCCACCCCCCCCCCCCCCCACCCCCCCCCCCCCCCACCCCCCCCCCCCCCCACCCCCCCCCCCCCCCACCCCCCCCCCCCCCCACCCCCCCCCCCCCCCACCCCCCCCCCCCCCCACCCCCCCCCCCCCCCACCCCCCCCCCCCCCCACCCCCCCCCCCCCCCACCCCCCCCCCCCCCCACCCCCCCCCCCCCCCACCCCCCCCCCCCCCCACCCCCCCCCCCCCCCACCCCCCCCCCCCCCCACCCCCCCCCCCCCCCACCCCCCCCCCCCCCCACCCCCCCCCCCCCCCACCCCCCCCCCCCCCCACCCCCCCCCCCCCCCACCCCCCCCCCCCCCCACCCCCCCCCCCCCCCACCCCCCCCCCCCCCCACCCCCCCCCCCCCCCACCCCCCCCCCCCCCCACCCCCCCCCCCCCCCACCCCCCCCCCCCCCCACCCCCCCCCCCCCCCACCCCCCCCCCCCCCCACCCCCCCCCCCCCCCACCCCCCCCCCCCCCCACCCCCCCCCCCCCCCACCCCCCCCCCCCCCCACCCCCCCCCCCCCCCACCCCCCCCCCCCCCCACCCCCCCCCCCCCCCACCCCCCCCCCCCCCCACCCCCCCCCCCCCCCACCCCCCCCCCCCCCCACCCCCCCCCCCCCCCACCCCCCCCCCCCCCCACCCCCCCCCCCCCCCACCCCCCCCCCCCCCCACCCCCCCCCCCCCCCACCCCCCCCCCCCCCCACCCCCCCCCCCCCCCACCCCCCCCCCCCCCCACCCCCCCCCCCCCCCACCCCCCCCCCCCCCCACCCCCCCCCCCCCCCACCCCCCCCCCCCCCCACCCCCCCCCCCCCCCACCCCCCCCCCCCCCCACCCCCCCCCCCCCCCACCCCCCCCCCCCCCCACCCCCCCCCCCCCCCACCCCCCCCCCCCCCCACCCCCCCCCCCCCCCACCCCCCCCCCCCCCCACCCCCCCCCCCCCCCACCCCCCCCCCCCCCCACCCCCCCCCCCCCCCACCCCCCCCCCCCCCCACCCCCCCCCCCCCCCACCCCCCCCCCCCCCCACCCCCCCCCCCCCCCACCCCCCCCCCCCCCCACCCCCCCCCCCCCCCACCCCCCCCCCCCCCCACCCCCCCCCCCCCCCACCCCCCCCCCCCCCCACCCCCCCCCCCCCCCACCCCCCCCCCCCCCCACCCCCCCCCCCCCCCACCCCCCCCCCCCCCCACCCCCCCCCCCCCCCACCCCCCCCCCCCCCCACCCCCCCCCCCCCCCACCCCCCCCCCCCCCCACCCCCCCCCCCCCCCACCCCCCCCCCCCCCCACCCCCCCCCCCCCCCACCCCCCCCCCCCCCCACCCCCCCCCCCCCCCACCCCCCCCCCCCCCCACCCCCCCCCCCCCCCACCCCCCCCCCCCCCCACCCCCCCCCCCCCCCACCCCCCCCCCCCCCCACCCCCCCCCCCCCCCACCCCCCCCCCCCCCCACCCCCCCCCCCCCCCACCCCCCCCCCCCCCCACCCCCCCCCCCCCCCACCCCCCCCCCCCCCCACCCCCCCCCCCCCCCACCCCCCCCCCCCCCCACCCCCCCCCCCCCCCACCCCCCCCCCCCCCCACCCCCCCCCCCCCCCACCCCCCCCCCCCCCCACCCCCCCCCCCCCCCACCCCCCCCCCCCCCCACCCCCCCCCCCCCCCACCCCCCCCCCCCCCCACCCCCCCCCCCCCCCACCCCCCCCCCCCCCCACCCCCCCCCCCCCCCACCCCCCCCCCCCCCCACCCCCCCCCCCCCCCACCCCCCCCCCCCCCCACCCCCCCCCCCCCCCACCCCCCCCCCCCCCCACCCCCCCCCCCCCCCACCCCCCCCCCCCCCCACCCCCCCCCCCCCCCACCCCCCCCCCCCCCCACCCCCCCCCCCCCCCACCCCCCCCCCCCCCCACCCCCCCCCCCCCCCACCCCCCCCCCCCCCCACCCCCCCCCCCCCCCACCCCCCCCCCCCCCCACCCCCCCCCCCCCCCACCCCCCCCCCCCCCCACCCCCCCCCCCCCCCACCCCCCCCCCCCCCCACCCCCCCCCCCCCCCACCCCCCCCCCCCCCCACCCCCCCCCCCCCCCACCCCCCCCCCCCCCCACCCCCCCCCCCCCCCACCCCCCCCCCCCCCCACCCCCCCCCCCCCCCACCCCCCCCCCCCCCCACCCCCCCCCCCCCCCACCCCCCCCCCCCCCCACCCCCCCCCCCCCCCACCCCCCCCCCCCCCCACCCCCCCCCCCCCCCACCCCCCCCCCCCCCCACCCCCCCCCCCCCCCACCCCCCCCCCCCCCCACCCCCCCCCCCCCCCACCCCCCCCCCCCCCCACCCCCCCCCCCCCCCACCCCCCCCCCCCCCCACCCCCCCCCCCCCCCACCCCCCCCCCCCCCCACCCCCCCCCCCCCCCACCCCCCCCCCCCCCCACCCCCCCCCCCCCCCACCCCCCCCCCCCCCCACCCCCCCCCCCCCCCACCCCCCCCCCCCCCCACCCCCCCCCCCCCCCACCCCCCCCCCCCCCCACCCCCCCCCCCCCCCACCCCCCCCCCCCCCCACCCCCCCCCCCCCCCACCCCCCCCCCCCCCCACCCCCCCCCCCCCCCACCCCCCCCCCCCCCCACCCCCCCCCCCCCCCACCCCCCCCCCCCCCCACCCCCCCCCCCCCCCACCCCCCCCCCCCCCCACCCCCCCCCCCCCCCACCCCCCCCCCCCCCCACCCCCCCCCCCCCCCACCCCCCCCCCCCCCCACCCCCCCCCCCCCCCACCCCCCCCCCCCCCCACCCCCCCCCCCCCCCACCCCCCCCCCCCCCCACCCCCCCCCCCCCCCACCCCCCCCCCCCCCCACCCCCCCCCCCCCCCACCCCCCCCCCCCCCCACCCCCCCCCCCCCCCACCCCCCCCCCCCCCCACCCCCCCCCCCCCCCACCCCCCCCCCCCCCCACCCCCCCCCCCCCCCACCCCCCCCCCCCCCCACCCCCCCCCCCCCCCACCCCCCCCCCCCCCCACCCCCCCCCCCCCCCACCCCCCCCCCCCCCCACCCCCCCCCCCCCCCACCCCCCCCCCCCCCCACCCCCCCCCCCCCCCACCCCCCCCCCCCCCCACCCCCCCCCCCCCCCACCCCCCCCCCCCCCCACCCCCCCCCCCCCCCACCCCCCCCCCCCCCCACCCCCCCCCCCCCCCACCCCCCCCCCCCCCCACCCCCCCCCCCCCCCACCCCCCCCCCCCCCCACCCCCCCCCCCCCCCACCCCCCCCCCCCCCCACCCCCCCCCCCCCCCACCCCCCCCCCCCCCCACCCCCCCCCCCCCCCACCCCCCCCCCCCCCCACCCCCCCCCCCCCCCACCCCCCCCCCCCCCCACCCCCCCCCCCCCCCACCCCCCCCCCCCCCCACCCCCCCCCCCCCCCACCCCCCCCCCCCCCCACCCCCCCCCCCCCCCACCCCCCCCCCCCCCCACCCCCCCCCCCCCCCACCCCCCCCCCCCCCCACCCCCCCCCCCCCCCACCCCCCCCCCCCCCCACCCCCCCCCCCCCCCACCCCCCCCCCCCCCCACCCCCCCCCCCCCCCACCCCCCCCCCCCCCCACCCCCCCCCCCCCCCACCCCCCCCCCCCCCCACCCCCCCCCCCCCCCACCCCCCCCCCCCCCCACCCCCCCCCCCCCCCACCCCCCCCCCCCCCCACCCCCCCCCCCCCCCACCCCCCCCCCCCCCCACCCCCCCCCCCCCCCACCCCCCCCCCCCCCCACCCCCCCCCCCCCCCACCCCCCCCCCCCCCCACCCCCCCCCCCCCCCACCCCCCCCCCCCCCCACCCCCCCCCCCCCCCACCCCCCCCCCCCCCCACCCCCCCCCCCCCCCACCCCCCCCCCCCCCCACCCCCCCCCCCCCCCACCCCCCCCCCCCCCCACCCCCCCCCCCCCCCACCCCCCCCCCCCCCCACCCCCCCCCCCCCCCACCCCCCCCCCCCCCCACCCCCCCCCCCCCCCACCCCCCCCCCCCCCCACCCCCCCCCCCCCCCACCCCCCCCCCCCCCCACCCCCCCCCCCCCCCACCCCCCCCCCCCCCCACCCCCCCCCCCCCCCACCCCCCCCCCCCCCCACCCCCCCCCCCCCCCACCCCCCCCCCCCCCCACCCCCCCCCCCCCCCACCCCCCCCCCCCCCCACCCCCCCCCCCCCCCACCCCCCCCCCCCCCCACCCCCCCCCCCCCCCACCCCCCCCCCCCCCCACCCCCCCCCCCCCCCACCCCCCCCCCCCCCCACCCCCCCCCCCCCCCACCCCCCCCCCCCCCCACCCCCCCCCCCCCCCACCCCCCCCCCCCCCCACCCCCCCCCCCCCCCACCCCCCCCCCCCCCCACCCCCCCCCCCCCCCACCCCCCCCCCCCCCCACCCCCCCCCCCCCCCACCCCCCCCCCCCCCCACCCCCCCCCCCCCCCACCCCCCCCCCCCCCCACCCCCCCCCCCCCCCACCCCCCCCCCCCCCCACCCCCCCCCCCCCCCACCCCCCCCCCCCCCCACCCCCCCCCCCCCCCACCCCCCCCCCCCCCCACCCCCCCCCCCCCCCACCCCCCCCCCCCCCCACCCCCCCCCCCCCCCACCCCCCCCCCCCCCCACCCCCCCCCCCCCCCACCCCCCCCCCCCCCCACCCCCCCCCCCCCCCACCCCCCCCCCCCCCCACCCCCCCCCCCCCCCACCCCCCCCCCCCCCCACCCCCCCCCCCCCCCACCCCCCCCCCCCCCCACCCCCCCCCCCCCCCACCCCCCCCCCCCCCCACCCCCCCCCCCCCCCACCCCCCCCCCCCCCCACCCCCCCCCCCCCCCACCCCCCCCCCCCCCCACCCCCCCCCCCCCCCACCCCCCCCCCCCCCCACCCCCCCCCCCCCCCACCCCCCCCCCCCCCCACCCCCCCCCCCCCCCACCCCCCCCCCCCCCCACCCCCCCCCCCCCCCACCCCCCCCCCCCCCCACCCCCCCCCCCCCCCACCCCCCCCCCCCCCCACCCCCCCCCCCCCCCACCCCCCCCCCCCCCCACCCCCCCCCCCCCCCACCCCCCCCCCCCCCCACCCCCCCCCCCCCCCACCCCCCCCCCCCCCCACCCCCCCCCCCCCCCACCCCCCCCCCCCCCCACCCCCCCCCCCCCCCACCCCCCCCCCCCCCCACCCCCCCCCCCCCCCACCCCCCCCCCCCCCCACCCCCCCCCCCCCCCACCCCCCCCCCCCCCCACCCCCCCCCCCCCCCACCCCCCCCCCCCCCCACCCCCCCCCCCCCCCACCCCCCCCCCCCCCCACCCCCCCCCCCCCCCACCCCCCCCCCCCCCCACCCCCCCCCCCCCCCACCCCCCCCCCCCCCCACCCCCCCCCCCCCCCACCCCCCCCCCCCCCCACCCCCCCCCCCCCCCACCCCCCCCCCCCCCCACCCCCCCCCCCCCCCACCCCCCCCCCCCCCCACCCCCCCCCCCCCCCACCCCCCCCCCCCCCCACCCCCCCCCCCCCCCACCCCCCCCCCCCCCCACCCCCCCCCCCCCCCACCCCCCCCCCCCCCCACCCCCCCCCCCCCCCACCCCCCCCCCCCCCCACCCCCCCCCCCCCCCACCCCCCCCCCCCCCCACCCCCCCCCCCCCCCACCCCCCCCCCCCCCCACCCCCCCCCCCCCCCACCCCCCCCCCCCCCCACCCCCCCCCCCCCCCACCCCCCCCCCCCCCCACCCCCCCCCCCCCCCACCCCCCCCCCCCCCCACCCCCCCCCCCCCCCACCCCCCCCCCCCCCCACCCCCCCCCCCCCCCACCCCCCCCCCCCCCCACCCCCCCCCCCCCCCACCCCCCCCCCCCCCCACCCCCCCCCCCCCCCACCCCCCCCCCCCCCCACCCCCCCCCCCCCCCACCCCCCCCCCCCCCCACCCCCCCCCCCCCCCACCCCCCCCCCCCCCCACCCCCCCCCCCCCCCACCCCCCCCCCCCCCCACCCCCCCCCCCCCCCACCCCCCCCCCCCCCCACCCCCCCCCCCCCCCACCCCCCCCCCCCCCCACCCCCCCCCCCCCCCACCCCCCCCCCCCCCCACCCCCCCCCCCCCCCACCCCCCCCCCCCCCCACCCCCCCCCCCCCCCACCCCCCCCCCCCCCCACCCCCCCCCCCCCCCACCCCCCCCCCCCCCCACCCCCCCCCCCCCCCACCCCCCCCCCCCCCCACCCCCCCCCCCCCCCACCCCCCCCCCCCCCCACCCCCCCCCCCCCCCACCCCCCCCCCCCCCCACCCCCCCCCCCCCCCACCCCCCCCCCCCCCCACCCCCCCCCCCCCCCACCCCCCCCCCCCCCCACCCCCCCCCCCCCCCACCCCCCCCCCCCCCCACCCCCCCCCCCCCCCACCCCCCCCCCCCCCCACCCCCCCCCCCCCCCACCCCCCCCCCCCCCCACCCCCCCCCCCCCCCACCCCCCCCCCCCCCCACCCCCCCCCCCCCCCACCCCCCCCCCCCCCCACCCCCCCCCCCCCCCACCCCCCCCCCCCCCCACCCCCCCCCCCCCCCACCCCCCCCCCCCCCCACCCCCCCCCCCCCCCACCCCCCCCCCCCCCCACCCCCCCCCCCCCCCACCCCCCCCCCCCCCCACCCCCCCCCCCCCCCACCCCCCCCCCCCCCCACCCCCCCCCCCCCCCACCCCCCCCCCCCCCCACCCCCCCCCCCCCCCACCCCCCCCCCCCCCCACCCCCCCCCCCCCCCACCCCCCCCCCCCCCCACCCCCCCCCCCCCCCACCCCCCCCCCCCCCCACCCCCCCCCCCCCCCACCCCCCCCCCCCCCCACCCCCCCCCCCCCCCACCCCCCCCCCCCCCCACCCCCCCCCCCCCCCACCCCCCCCCCCCCCCACCCCCCCCCCCCCCCACCCCCCCCCCCCCCCACCCCCCCCCCCCCCCACCCCCCCCCCCCCCACTGAAGTCTTACTGAAAAATGAAAGAGAAAAATATATATCTTTCTTATAAGTTTACAGCCAACATTTTACTGTGGCCCACCCAAGGACAAGGGGGTGATTTCCCACAAGTAGCACATTTATCAGCTGCTGCATTTATCTTCTGTGCCAGTTATGAATATTATTTCCTTATTGAGCTCAAACAGAAATATGCTGTGGATGAGCCTTTCAAAGATGAAAGTGGGTTCAAGATAAGCAACAATAGTAAGAAAATGGGCTAAAATGCTCCAGTTCCGTGCACAGAACTCCCTCAGCCCTGACTGTCAATAAACGAAGCACATGTCTTCTGAAGCATATTTCTTCTGGAAAATGGTTTAAAAGTTGAACCTATTCCCTTGAGAAGTCTTTATAGTAGGTTTGTCTGGCCACCCGATTTTGGGGCTGAACGCAGTGATGGGATTCAAATAATTTAACAACCGGTTCTGGTGGTGTGATTCAAGTAATTTAACAACTGTTTGTTTACAAGCACCATTTTAACAACCGGTTCTGCCGAAGTGGTGCGAACCTGCTGAATCCCACCACTGGGCTGAAGGAATGAACACGAGGAATGGGAAGATAAGGGAAAAGGACAATCCAGGGCACCAACAGAAGAGAAAGTTCCATGTTGAAAATGGGTTGCATAAGGTGCCCAGATGCATGGAAAGTAAGGGTGTTTTCCCACTTACCTTTTGCTGCGCGCAAGTAGCGCAGGGTCCCCTGCACCTCCCCACTACAAGGGCGGCGACAACGCAGCCGCCCCGACGCGGCTGCTGTCGCGTCCCCTCAGCGCGCGTCTTTCCAGGCGCTCTTTGCAACGGCGCCTTTTGATGACCCCACGCAGAGCGCATGGTTGTGGGGAAGCCAGGGGCGCACCTGGAAGGACGCGCGCTGAGAGAAGCGCGCAGCAAAGCAGAGGCAAGGTAGCTGGGAAAACGCCCTAAATCAGGATCAGCTCAGCTGGCAGATGAAAGTAGAGAAAAGCCATGTGCTGAGGAAACAGGCTGGAAACAGAAAAAAAACGGGGGGGGGGGGATGCAGAAAAAATGTATCGAGAAGAGAACATGTTTTGTAAGGTGAAGAGAGGGGAAAAGAGTAGCAATTGCAACGTAGTAGAATTCCTCTATCTCCCTGGTCAGCATTGGGTGGGGGGCAATTCTGGGTTATGAAAATTCTGGATTTTGAGGGGAGGAAAGATTCTGTGGAGGGACCTCAGCAGGGTACAATGTTTTTAGCCCATGCTCCAGAGATGTTTTCTGCAGAGCGGGTTGGCAACCCCACCTGTACATAAAGCAGTTCCTACTTCCCATACCTGACTGAGGGACCTCTGACAAAGGTATTACTAAAACAATTTGCTTCTTTGAAAAGAAAACAGTGACAGGATGCCTGCTGTTATTGCAAGTAACTACGAAAGTTCCCTTGCTATCGAACGTGCCTTTCTGTGAGTCTTGCTGCCTCCTGCCCCCCAACTCGAGTATGAAGTGGGCCTCTGTTTAAATATTTCAGTTTTTTACTACCAGAGCTTCCAAGCAAATGAAAGGACTTGCTGTGTCTATTCTTCTGTTGAAAGATGGAAAGACTGCAATACCCACAGAGAATTTTGCTATCAAGAGAAATTTGCTTACCCTTTACAGTCAAGTGTTTCCTTGAGAAGCTGTTGGTCAGGATTCCTTCCTCCTCTGCTCCTGGAAATTCTCTGCTATCCTGAAGAAAGCCTGAATTCTGACTGGCGATGGAAGTGAAAGCAAGCCTGTTTTTATAGAGTTCGGTTACCAAACATCCTGCTAGGAGGCTGAGGGAATTTGGAGTAAATAAATCACATGATTTCTTGAGTTTAGGGTTGCTGAATAATTTCGACAAAACCCCTGGACAAACAATAGAAAACTTTTAAAATTTTAAACATTTTTAATATTGAAATGTTTGGATGTTATATGCCTCTTGAACCCCATTTAGGTAGAAAAGCAGAGTTTTGAATAAATACAAATAAATAAAAAAAAACCCATTCAAATAGCAAGCCAACTCAACATCCACAACAAATGCTGGCATAACCAGGGGCCTTTCCCCACTTACCTTAAGCCCCGTGCTACTCGAGGAGAGTAGTGTGGGGTCCCTCGGCACTCCCCACTGAGAGGGGCGGCTACAGCGCAGCCGCCCCGAAGCTGCTGCTGTCGCGCCCCTCGGCGCGCAGCATCCCAGGCGCTCTTCTTAACGGCGCCTTTTGATGGCCCCGTGCAGAGCGCGGGGTCGTGGGGACGGCTGGGCGCGCGCCTGGGATGCTGCACGCTGAGAGCAGCGTGCGGCATAGAGGGGAACAACAAGAGTGGGGAAAGGCCCCAGGTCTTGAGAACAGGACCTGGGAAATCTGCTATTTTCCTCAGTTTTTGTCATTTGTTTTGATTTGCATTTGGCCCAATGAAAAGTTCTGGTGAACTTCAAGAGTTGAGCAAAGCTTTTGGTCATTCTGGATGGTCCAAATAAAAATATATTTTATGATTGTTTTGAACTTGGCTTTCAACAGCCAAGTAGTTGATAGCCTACTATCAACAAGTTATACGCCTACTATCAACAAGTTATAAGCCTACTCCCAGCACCAATATCTATTGCAGTTTCTTTTGCAGCAGATGCTTGGCTCCTTCCTCACTGGCTTGGGGCTGGATGGAAAATGTGGTGGTGGTGGTGGTGTTTTGCTCCAGATGGGATGAGGTCACTCTGTGGGGCTTTCTCTGTCTCCTGCTGTCCTATTTCCATGCTGATTCTCCAGAAAGTCTGCGAACTCTGTAGCAGCTGTTGCCTTGCTGGAATTCCTTGCCTCAATGCAATCCTTTGGAGCTCCAAAAGCTTTCCTTTCACCATTACCTTCTAAGGTGGCTTCCATAAAGCACCTTTTCTTATGTTGGCTTGCAGTGTGCAATTACAGGAAAGACTATTGCGGCTTAGGCAACTCTGATTTGTGTTGTGCTCCATTGGAAGAGTATTACCTTCTTCCACTCTGCTTGTTCTGAGGCCTCATTGGCCGGTCAAGGGTAGGTCTTGGTACTAGCAAAGGTAAGAGAGCTTTGAATCCTGTGTAGACGATCCAGTCCTAGAGGTGAATGATTGCTTGAAGGAAGAAATCTCGAAAACCATAGCACCCACCAACCTGCTTCCTGGAACCCGAGTGTTTTTAGAAACTAGGCAGAGCCAGGTGGGGTTTTTGTCCAGCCAGTCTTCTGATTGACCATTGTTGTTCTGAGGAGCTGTCCAGATTTTTTGAAAAGTTGCTTCTGTAGCAGCACAAACTTCACAGAAACTGAAGGTTAGCATTGTATGTGTTAGAAAACACTTGGAAACAACATGTTCATTTGAAAAGTCATCCCTGTATGCAGATCTTCTGCCTGAACTGACAATGAATTCCTATTTGAGGTACGCATGGCATCATTTCTTAATATTTTGTGGTTACTTCTGCCTCTTGTGGCAGCCATTGTGTAGATGCACCAACCATCATGTGTAAGTCTTTTGTAAAACATAGGCAATCAAGATCTCGAGCTTGCCTGGAGCCCTTGTATTGCTATGTCTTATTGTTCTATCTTATGATGTTGTTCACTGCCCTGAGCCATCTGGGGGAGGGTGGTTTACAAAGTAAAAATCCAATCTAATCCAGTATTTCTGGACACCTCTCTGCTGTGATATTGTTCCACAACACTTAGTTCTTCTACCAGAGCCTAAGCATAGGTCACTCAGTTCTGCTCATCGAACAATTCCACTCCAAGATCAGGGGATTATAACACTTCCCCAATTCCCTCATCTATTCCATATCTGTCCCATCACAACAGCTTGTGTCCTAGGACTAGGGCTCATTCCGCACATGCAGAATAATGCACTTTCAAACTGCTTTCAGTGCTCTTTGAAGCTGTGCGGAATGGCAAAATCCACTTTCAAACAGTTGTGAAAGTGGTTTGAAAATGCATTAATTTGCGTGTGCGGAAGGGGCCTATGTGTGTGTGTTCTGCTGTTTTGATTATTGTGTGCTTGTTTACCCCTATTATCCCTAAATAAAATGGTTAAACTTTATTTATTCTCCAGCATATACATTTTCTAGTGGAATCCAATAGTTATATTCCCTCTCTGTTATCAGATCACTTTATTTCAGAATGGTATACTTTGATCTTTAGAAAGGTTGAAGCTATTGGTTTCCCTTTGGAATCACTCCTTATGCTCACAAAGGTGGAAGCCTTCAGACTAGTTAAGAATAGGCTCTTGAATCTTGATTTTCATTATTTGACTCTTGCAGCCAAGACAACCTGCTCCCCGACTACATTATTAATCCCATGCGAGCGTGGAATTATGGAAGCATATCTTCGTCTGCTGATTAATCCAACTCAGAGGAGAGCCTTGGCTACTGCAAGATGTAATGTGTTGCCATCAGCTCTCCTGGAGGGAAGATTTAAGAATATAGAACATTCTAAAAGGGTTTCTTCTTGTGATCTGGTTACGGTTGTCGAATGACTTGATGCTCCCTTCACAATGGCGTGTTATCTTGTATTTTTTTTCCAAAAAATTCTTTTCCCACCTACACCAATCCTTGAAGTTCTTTTGTGCTTTGCCACACATATGTACTGGCTCTCCTGCAAGAAGGCAAGGTCCTCCCAAGTGCTTATCAACCTTGAACATTGTTTCAAGGTTCTGGTCTTTGCAAGCTTGGATATAATGACAGAACAAAGAATCTAAAAAAGAAATATTGGTAAGCCTAAAACAATATACGACCTTCATCTTCTCCTAAATGCAAATGATGCATATACCTCTAACTATCTTAATTTTACTCATCTCTCTTTCTCTGACCTCAGTTCAGTCAGAAGGATTTATTGCTGAATGCCTGGATGCTGTAAGCAGCCTTAAGAGCCCTTTTGTTATGCGACAGAGGTTTGTATTAGGCTGCTTGCTCCTCCTGTGCCCTTAGGTCTTGTTTAGTCCATATTAAGTTTAGGCATCCATGCCATTTGGTTTTTCTTTCTTTCCTTTGGTTTTTCTTATTCAGCTCAAATTGAGAATCATAGATTTCTTATTTCTAAAAGTGAGTAGCTACAAATGGCTAATTAATGCAAACAATTAATATACAAAAAGAAGAAGAAGAAGAAGAAGAGGAGGAGGAGGAGGAGGAGGAGGAGGAGGAGGAGGAGTTTGGATTTATATTCCCCCTTTCTCTCCTGCAGGAGACTCAAAGGGGCTTACAATCTCCTTGCCCTTTCCCCCCTCTGGCTCACTTCCCTGTGAGGTGGGTGGGGCTGAGAGAGCTCAGAAGAGCTGTGACTAGCCCAAGGTCACCCAGCTGGTGTGTGTGGGAGTGTACAGGCTAATCTGAATTCCCCAGATAAGCCTCCACAGCTCAGGCGGCAGAGCTGGGAATCAAACCTGGTTCCTCCAGATTAGATACATGAGCTCTTAACCTCCTACGCCACTGCTGCTCCTGTGAAAGGATTAATAACTGAAAACTACTCCTGTGAAAGGATTAATAACTGAAATTTGAGATGAGTAATTAATAAATGCGATTAATTTTCAGTGATAACAAAACTGCCGTGTTTCGTAGTGCACAGAATGATGTTTTTGAAGAGCGTAGCATCATTAAGGCAGTTTCTGCACAGGCTAAAAACAGCGCCCTAGGAACAGTAAAAACACCATCCCTGGGATGCTGTTTGCACAGCTGCTGCTGCTGCAGTGGTGCAGCACCGTGCTCACCCTCCCCAACGGTGGGAAAATGCTGCTTCCAAAACTCACTCATTTTGGAAAGCGGCGTCTTCCCGCCGGTGTCATGCGGAGCACACCAGCGTGAGGGCGTCCCTTTTAGGTGCTACCAATTTGTTTTGTTTAACTACCTTTTCTCCCTGTGAAGCTCTGGAGGGGTGGAGGGGCATGCCCACACTGCCCATTGACCCCCGGGGGTTGGAGGGCAGCATGAGCACGTCCCTTCCTCTGTCCAGCAGCAGCTTCGGGGCCACCCACATAGGACTGTGTGATAGGTCCTGAGTCGCCACCAGCATAAATTATGCCGGTGGCCAGCCGTTTCTGTGCCAGTGCAGAAACGGCCTAAGATTCATTAAAAACAAATATTTAATGTTAACATTCTTTCAGCACTCTTTTCCTAAAGCAGAAGTATGCTATTTCCTCTTCCTGAGAACCACAGCAGACAGAACTGAGTTCTTTATATGGGATGTACTAAAGTGGGAAAGAGGATAATAAATAACTGAACTAAATAATAAGAGGGTAGTTAGAGATACAGCTTTTCACTTTGGAAGCTGCAAACCAGGGGTCTTTCTGGTCTTTCTCAGATCTGCCCTGCCTAAAAAGAAAGATTCGGCTAGATTGTTACTGTAAATCCCCTCCTCCTTCCTGGAAGGGTGGACCACACAAAAAGGAGCAGCTGAAACTCTGAACAAACAAAAGCTGCTTTCGCTTTTGCAGCCTGGAAGACGACTTTGGCTCTTCTTTATCAGAGAACCCAGCAAAGACCAGAGGAGTTTTTAAAGCGGAAAAGGAGACTCTTGCACGACAGCCAATCACCCAAATCCACATGGTGAATTTACAGGCTCTGTGGATTCTTCAGCCCCTCAAAGCCCACTTGGATCAGGAATGGTAAGCTGGTCTCTCTTTGCTATTCATTCTCCTCTTTGCTTGTCCTGTTTTGCAGTGGCTGCAACTTCTTTTCCTCCGTTTTTTTGCTCCTGTTTTGCTCCTGTTTTGCATCTGTGATCAGCACAGACAGGATGTTTGAGTACTGTGTTTTGTTTTTCTTTAAAAAAAACATGTGGTGGAAGCAGCTTTTACCAAGGGCTAGAAGGACAATCCCTTGGAAATAATGAATCTTGCAGTCCTTTGGAGAGCGGTACGGTTAGATTCTCAGCTATGAGGCAAGTCCTGCTGGCTGAGATATCCAAGATTCCGTTTCAACGGGGTATTTCAAGAGCATTTCTTATGGCGCCTGGCTTAAAAACTGATCAATATAAAAGGCCACTGGGTGCTTAAATATTTTTTAAAAAATCAGTATGAACTTTTGTAAATTGGATGAAATGAAGAAGAAGAAGAGTTTGGATTTATATCCCCCCTTTCTCTCCTGCAGGAGACTCAAAGGGGCTTACAATCTCCTTGCCCTTCCCCCCTCACAACAAACACCCTGTGAGGTAGGTGGGGCTGAGAGAGCTTCGAGAAGCTGTGACTAGCCCAAGGTCACCCAGCTGGCGTGTGTGGGAGTGTACAGGCTAATCTGAAATGAGTGATGAAGGTTCTTGAAAACTGACACCAAAATGAGGTACCACGGGACTTCTGGGCTGACTATTGCACTGGACTTCTAAGACCATCGACACTGGACAAAGAGGCACCCTTCTGAACACAGTTCAGCTAGAATCCATGTCCTGTGGTGTTCCACAGGAAAAACCCTCATTATTCAACCTCTATGTAGAGCCCAATCATTTGTAGTCTTGGCGAAGGCTGTCATCAATATGCTGATGAGATCTAGTCTTACATCTCTCCATCCGAATCCCATAGTGATTCAGAGAGAGGTCCTAATGGGGTTCAATTTTTTTAGGAGAAACTTTTGCTGAATTTATACTTGTCATTTAGGTAGCATGTCATGTTTTCAACCTTTCTTTCTTTTTTCATGCATCCACATTGCCTCTTGCAGTTGCTTGGTAGACTTTCTTCTCTATAATGTTAGGCAAGAGAACCAGTATGCTTCAACAGTTAAGATGTTGAACTATGACCTGGAAAACCCAATTAGAATCCCCCACTTGCACCACAAAAGCTTGCTGCCTGACCTTGAGCCACTTTCAACCCTGACCCTGGCTAGTATTTGGATGTAAGTCCTCCAAGGAACACCAGGATGACGTGGACGCAAGCAATAGCAAACTGCCTCCAAATTTCTCTTGCCTTGAAAACCCTATGGGGTTGCCATAAAACAGAAAAAAAAAAGTCAGGCGAATTACCAGAGGGCCCTGTAGTAAAGAAACCTAGCAACCCCAACTGCAGGTTCCCATAATGCAGCTGGAAAGGGTGAGCGTTTCAATAGAAACATCCAATAGGCCCCGTTGCACTGTGTCTCAGGTGGAATGTAATGTAATGGACAGAGATGCCCTTACATACTGGAAATGAAGGGTTTTGTGCTGTCTTTCAGCCTCAGACTCCAGAGGGGGATCATAGAATATCAGAGTGGTAAATATATCAGGTTGTCTGCATCCCTTCCTTTCTAATGCTATGCTGCTGTCCTTTTGATATGTGGATCTTCCTGCCTTCTGGCTAGCACTTTCTCCCTCTCTCCATCTCGCAGCAGGGACAGCTGGACATGTTTCCTGCATCTGTATCCATCCTAGGTTCGCTAGCCAGCCTAGAATGTTATCTTTGCTCTATCCTGTCTAGAATGGGGGTTCTGACAGTAAAGGACTCATGTTGCCTTATTGAAATAAAAAAGGACTCTGAAGTTTATTTCCTTCAGCAGCAGCCTAACACATACTCCTCTGTGCACAGGTCCCTTGAGCACTCTGCTAACCCTTATCAGTGCAGAGTCTGAATCTTTTTTTCCCCATCCAGCTCAGCGATAGTTTCCCCAGGGCTGGCGGAGAGCCACATTTGCAATGGCCATTACCCAAAAGAAGAAGAAGAAGAGTTTGGATTTATATCCCCCCTTTCTCTCCTGCAGGAGACTCAAAGGGGCTTACAATCTCCTTGCCCTTCCCCCCTCACAACAAACACCCTGTGAGGTAGGTGGGGCTGAGAGAGCTCCGAGAAGCTGTGACTAGCCCAAGGTCACCCAGCTGGCGTGTGTGGGAGTGCACAGGCTAATCTGAATTCCCCAGAGAAGCCTCCACAGCTCAGGCGGCAGAGCTGGGAATCAAACCCGGTTCCTCCAGATTAGATACACGAGCTCTTAACCTCCTGCGCCACTGCTGAGCCACATTTACTTTCATCTCTGGTACGAGGACCAGTATCTCAAGGAGCGCCACAGCTTAAATGTTCTGCTCATGGTAGCTCGTCCAAGGTGGGAACCACTTGCTCACTGAAAGCTGCAGTGGGCAAGGGCTTTCCTGAAATGTGGACCAAGTGCCACACTGGGGGACGGTGCTCAGAAGAGCCCCAGGGCCATGTCAAAGTCAAATTATCTCGAGCCGCTAAATGAGTGTCACTGATCTAGCTTCATATTGCATCCTTTGATTGGCAACAAGTATGCAGGTTCTCAAAGAACAACTCTCTCCCAAACCCGTCTACCTAAAAGTGACTGAACTTGGGGCTCGCTTTCATGCCAAGCAAATATTCTGTTACTGAATATTTCCCCAATGAATAACTCTTCCTTTCCTTCCTGAATATAATTAAATAATGCCTATACAGAACCCAAACGGGAAGCCTGTTTGCCCACTTGAACTTAATTTACCTGGATCATGTCTTTGCTTGCAAATTCTCAGAAAATGTGAGCCTTCTCCCGGCTTGTGTGCTGTGAGTTCAGCCACATCCAGTGAAGATCAAGAAGGCCAAAATTCAAAGGAACTGGATAATATCTTTATAATGACCGACTAATGTCAAAACAGCTTTCAAATGACATAAAAATTTATCCTCAGCTCTGTCCCTTGAGAGAACCACCTTGTAATTTCTTGTAGAGAACTTTCCTTTACAATTTTCCTGTTTAGGTATCTTTGTCGTGCATAAGGTTGGTTTTAATGCTGTGACTTGAAGAAGAGAAGAAGAGTTTTGGATTTATATCCCCCCTTTCTCTCCTGCAGGAGACTCAAAGGGGCTTACAATCTCCTTGCCCTTCCCCCCTCACAACAAATACCCTGTGAAGTAGGTGGGGCTGAGAGAGCTCCGAGAAGCTGTGACTAGCCCAAGGTCACCCAGCTGGCGTGTGTGGGAGTGTACAGGCTAATCTGAATTCCCCAGATAAGCCTCCACAGCTCAGGCGGCAGAGCCGGGAATCAAACCCAGTTCCTCCAAGTTTAGATACACGAGCTGTTAACCTCCTACGCCACTGCTGCTCCTGACTGATGTTTGGTTTCTTGCTTTTGACATTTTTTGCTTTTTGTAAAAGCAGGGTATCAATATTTTTTAATAATTTATTATGGTGATGATTTGCAAAAATAAATAACCTGGTTTTCTGCCCTTACAAGGGCAATCAAGGCAGCTAGCAATTTGAAACAGACATGATAAAATTGCATTTCAAAATAATTAAAATTGATCCCCCAACACAGATCATTAAAACAATTAAAAAACAAAGTTGAAATGCATAAAAACAACAATTAAAACATGGGTTAGGCAAGAAGAATCATTGAAGAAATGCCCAATGAAACAGAGGCGGATTCCGCATGGGCCAAAAACAGTGGTGTGAAAGCAGTGTGAAAAAGGGGTAAAGACTTTTACACTGTTTAAAACCATTTTACACCATTTTCACACCGCTGTTTTTGGCCCATGCGGAATCCGCCAGAAAAAGTCTTGACCTGCTGGTAGAAGATGGCAACAAAGGGGTCATATGACTATCCCTGGGGAGAGAGTTCCAGAGCTTTGGTGCCTTAACAGAGCAGGCCTCTTGTGTGTTGCCATCTGCCTGATGTCAGAATGGGGAAGCTGAACCAAGGCTTCTGAAGATGGCAGAAGTGGCCCAGCAGGGTCCTGAGCAGAGGTGGGATCCAGTAGGTTCTCACAGGTTCCTGAGAGTAGGTTACTAATTATTTGTGTGTGCCGAGAGGGGGTTACTAATTGGTGATTTTGCCACGTGATTTTTGCCTTAGTTACGCCCCTCCTCTCAGCAGTAGCGCGCAGAACTTGAAGCAGTCTAGCAGGAGGTGCACCTGTGTGCTTGGCAGCCTGCGCCTCCATGCATTCGTTTCCCACCCAAGGACCGGCGCAGCGGCTGCATCCTTGCCACAGCCCCGCCCAGGAGTGCCCCGCCCCAGGAATGCCCGGCCACGTCCCCGTCGTGCCCCGCCCAGCCCCATTGGCGCTACGCCACAGTTTGAATCCCACCACCATGGGAACCTGTTACTAAAATTTTTGGATCCCACCACTGGTCCTGAGGGAGTAAGTGGCCCTTCTGATGTGTTGGTTCCAAAACAGATAGGGCTTTGGATATCATATAGCCAGCAAATGCATCTGTTAAGGGTTTATTTTTTCTATTTATGGTGGAATGCCAGAAGCAAAATTGATTCTTCCCACAGAACTGAATTTAGGTCGTCAGAGCGATGCAAATGATGTGAATATTACGTAGCATAACTGTGTTTATTTTTCAGATCAACTGACTTATCGGAAAGAGCCATGGGTGGTAAAAACTCAACTCAACAAGGGCTGAATGTTAATGAAAAAAACACACTTGACATTGCTGTCACAGGGGTGCAGGGTGCCGGTAAATCATCCCTTGTCAATGCCCTGCGAGGTGTCTCAGATTTTGATGAAGATGCAGCTGAAACTGGTGTGAAACAACCTACATTTCAGCCAGTGGGTTACCCACATCTTGCCTTTCCAGATGTGACAATATGGGTCCTACCAGGAATTGGGGCGCCTGATTTTAAACTAGAGGAATATCTACAAAACGTAAATTACAGCCAGTATGATTTCTTCATAATTGTTGCTTCTGATCGTTTCACTGTCTATGACATCCAGCTGTCCCACGCAATTCAGAAAATGAAGAAGCCGTTCTATTATGTGCACTCCAAAATGGATGCCAGAATGAAGACTGAAAAACTAAATCCAGGCTTCAGTGAGGAAGCAACCCTTCAGCGAGTTAGGAAATATTGCCTTGATAACTTAGTGGAGGCTGGTATTGTTCCTTTGCAGGCTTTCCTCATCTCTAGTTGGTACCCAGATAAGTATGATTTCCCCCTCCTGCAAAGGTCTTTACAGAATAAAATTGAAGAACTCAGGAAGTGTATCTTAAGACCAGCTGCTCTGCAAGATTCTGAAAACAGAAGCCATGACAGGTATGTTGGGGTTAGCTAAGGGCTTGATGCATAGGATAGGATAGGATATTTAATTTACATACCGCTCTCCCCTGGAGGGTTCAGGGTGGTGTACAACATAATAGGAATAACAATAACATGATAGTACAAAACCATAAGGCTACAGAGATATATTTCATCCACTTAAGAGATTCAAGAGGAAAACCCAAGTTCTCTAACTTAATATCAGTCAACGAATTGTCGAAGGCTTTCATGGCTTGAATCAACTTGCCGGTGTGGGTCTGCCAGGCTGGGTGGCCGTAGTCTGGCAGTTTTTGATACCTTGATATGGTATGTTTTGTGGATGAATAAAAGCTGGATTCTTTTTTTTTAATGGACTCTGGAAGAAAACAACACGGATGAGTTAAAGTAAATGTTTAAGATTTGATTTCATCCTGGTTATCTATCTATCTATCTATCTATCTATCTATCTATCTATCTATCTATCTATCTATCTATCTATCTATCTATCTATCTATCTATCTATCTATCTATCTACCTCCCTCGCCCGATAGGCTGAGGGCGGTGTCCATCAATCTTATCTATCTATCTATCTATCTATCTATCTATCTATCTATCTATCTATCTATCTATCTATCTATCTATCTATCTATCTATCTATCTATCTATCTATCTATCTATCTATCTATCTATCTATCTATCTATCTATCTATCTATCTATCTATCTATCTATCTATCTATCTATCTATTATATTAGATTTTAAACCGCCATCCCTGAAGTGCTCTGGGCAGTGTACAGCAGGCCGGGAACAACAATAACATAATAACATTAAACACAGCAGGTCAAAAACAACATTTTGCACAATAATAACTCAGTTAATTTAAAACAATTTACAAATCTATAAAACCATAAAAACACAGCAGCAGCAGCAATATTATATTATATTATTATATTATTATATTATTATATTATTATATTATTATATTATTATATTATTATATTATTATATTATATTATTATATTATATTATTATATTATATTATATTATATTATATTATATTATATTATATTATATTATATTATATTATCCCCCATGACCCCCCCTGCAAAAAGACAACCAACTAATTCAGAAGAATTCAAAGCTGATTTAAAATGAATAATCCAGTAATATTTTTATTTGCAAATAAATGGTAGCACATTGATTTCCATATATTATGAAAAATGCTGACATTATATACAAGTATTCTGTTTAGCAATACTACGTATTTGGGTATGTACTGATTATCAACTTGGCAGGTATTTTGGTGCTCTTGGAGATGAAGATTCACCAGAATGGTGTCCCCTGATGTCAAGACATCATTTCTGGATGTGGAACTGGAAGTGACATCACTATGTTGCTGAATGTGCTAGGGTTTACTCAAACTCTGTGGTGAAACCATAAGGTATTTGGTGAATTCTAGAGTGCCCAGCAATGCAGTGAACCACTTCTGGCCACATGGCTGGAAATGACATCATGATCATGCAGGATGCCATTGTGGTCCCGGCTTTCCTGCACCCACTGATCACTGGAGTTAGATGGGAACAGGCAGAGATGGGAGATCCCCTACCCCAACATGGTCAATAACAACCTCAGGTTTTTTTTTTAGAGAATTGCTGCTGGACTTCATGGGGGTAGGGGATTGCAACTGATGATTTGTGCAAATAAAGTTTTTTAAAAGTGGGGGGTTTTGTAATCGGTGTTGCATGATCAGTCTGTCAAGCTTACCAAGTGACAAAGAAAAGGAAGATGCCTCCCCGTGTCTGAATGATTATAATTTCTGGTAGGTTTCTATATCTATCTATCTATCTATCTATCTATCTATCTATCTATCTATCTATCTATCTATCTATCTATCTATCTATCTATCTATCTATCTATCTATCTATCTATCTATCTATCTATCTATCTATCTATCTATCTATCTATCTATCTATCTATCTATCTATCTATCTATCTATCTATCTATCTATCTATCTATCTATCTTTCTTTCTTTCTTTCTTTCTTTCTTTCTTTCTTTCTTTCTTTCTTTCTTTCTTTCTTTCTTTCTTTCATCCATCCATCCATCCATCCATCCATCCATCCATCCATCCATCCATCCATCCATCCATCCATCCATCCATCCCCATCACCTACCTACCTACCTACCTACCTACCTACCTACCTACCTACCTACCTACCTACCTACCTACCTACCTACCTACCTACCTACCTACCTCTCTATCTATTTATTTTCTATCCTGCCCTAGCCCCACAGGGCTCAGGGTGGGTCACAACATAAAATTACAATAATTAAAATATAATAAAATCTAAAAATACAGCATAAAAAATTGGAACAGTATTACTGTAATGCCAAAACTATTCAATAGGTGTTAAAAGCAGATGGCAATAAATTATCCCCTCCACCACCTCTTGGAGTAGAAAGTTTGGAGTAGAAAGTGATTCTTCATTTGAAGTGATTCTTCATTTGAAGAAGACCTACTTAACAGACGGAAACAAAGTTACAGGTTACCAGACAATCCCTAGTTTAAACACCATTGAAAATGATGCTGTTTGGGGGTGGATTCCAGCATCACTTGTTTAAACTAGGGAGCCCAGCTTCTCCTTTTAAATGCACCTTAAAGGGAGAATCTGGGGTCCCCAGTTTAAATAACATTGAAAGTGATGCTGTTTCCCCCAATTGGGGGGACTGGATACAACACCATAAAATGTTTTCATAGCAGTAATAAAACATCTTGAAAGTATTTTGAAAATGTTTTAAAAAATTATTTCTGCTGTGTGGCATGGCCCATTGCTGTGTTCAGATTTGTGAGTTGGGGCATGTTCTATAATGTGATGGTGACTTTGAAACGACCTGGTGTAAAAAAAAATCATTGTTTGGTCATGATGGGGGAGGGTGGCCGCTCATGGGGGGGCATCAAGCTCAGGTTTTGCCCAGGGCTCCAGTTTGCCTAGGTACGCCACTGAATTCCAGGAGATTGCCAGGCCGGAGGTTTGCAGCTCTCGAGCTTGGTTTGAGACCACAAGCAATGGCTACAAACATCTTATTTTCTTCTGCTTTGAGATGAACTCAGTTCAGTAATTTCTTTTACTCTGATTTTTTAAATAACCAATTTGTGATAAATATACAATTTATAGGTTGGTGGCCACCACAGCTAGCCTTTGATGTTTTGATTTGTTTTTAGTATTGTCTTAAACTAGTAACAACCAAATCTATCTCATAAAGGTCCTTTTTGTACTCTACAGATGAACACCCTAAGTCAAGGGTCCCAAACCTTTTTGACCATGCAGGTGCTGTTGAAATTCTGGCATGACATGGTAGGTGCAGCAACAAAATGGCTGTCACAAAATAGCTGCTGCAGGAGGAGGAACCAACCACAAAATAAGCTGAACCTCAGCAATTCATTGCACATCCTTGTGCTTGGGTGGCAGATGCTGCCAAAGCAACATTAAAAAAAATCTGCACAGCCAATCAAATCTCCAATAGCTCATCAGATGTCTTGCAGGGCAAAACTCCCAATTGCCCCACCCACTTAATAAAAAAAGCCCATTGGTGCCAGAAAAGGCATCGGTGGGTGGCGTAGGAGGTTAAGAGCTCGTGTATCTAATCTGGAGGAACCGGGTTTGATTCCCTGCTCTGCTGCCTGAGCTGTGGAGGCTTATCTGGGGAATTCAGATTAGCCTGTACACTCCCACACACGCCAGCTGGGTGACCTTGGGCTAGTCACAGCTTCTCTTATGCCAATAAAGGCTTGTTGCTTACTAGTCACAGCTTCTCGGAGCTCTCTCAGCCCCACCTACCTCACAGGGTGTTTGTTGTGAGGGGGGAAGGGCAAGGAGATTGTAAGCCCCTTTGAGTCTCCTGCAGGAGAGAAAGGGGGGATATAAATCCAAACTACTACTACTACTACTACTACTACTCTTCTTCTTTCTTCTTCTTCTTCTTCTTCTTCTTCTTCTTCTTCTTCTTCTTCTTCTTCTTCTTCTTCTTCTTCTTCTTCTTCTTCTTCTTCTTCTTCTTCTTCTTCTTCTTCTCTTCCTCCTCCTCCTCCTCCTCAAAGGAAAATATCAGGCAACACTTATCTAGCAGGAGTTAACCACTACAACATTATGTACTTTTTCAGATCAGCCCATCAAAGTCTGAATGTGCTGAACATCGCTGTCACAGGGGTATCAGGTGCTGGTAAATCATCCTTTGTCAACTCCCTGAGAGGGCTGACGGATTTTGCCGAGGATGCTGCACCAACTGATGTAATAGAGAGAACAAAAGAGCCGAAGGGTTATCCACACCCCACCTTTCCACATGTAACAATATGGGACCTACCAGGGATTGGGACACCTACGTTTAAAGCAGAGGACTATCTAAAAAAGGTAAATTACAGCCAATATAATTTCTTCATCATTGTGGCTTCAAATCACTTCACTGAACATGACGTCCAGCTGTCCTGTGCAGTTCAGAAAATGGGGAAGCGGTTCTACTACTTGCGCTCCCAGATGGATGTCAGCATTAAGAATGAAAAAATAAAACCCAACTTCAGTGAGGAAACAGCCCTTCAAAAAATCAGGAAATATTGTCTTGATAATTTGGCGCAGGCTGGCATTTCTTCAACACAGGTTTTCCTCATCTCCAGTTGCTATCGAGACAAGTATGATTTCCCCCACCTGCGACGGGTCTTAGAGAATGAAATGGAGGACTTTGAGAAACGTGCTTCAGCAGTGGAAGAGGAGAATCGTGAGAGGTATGTTGGGTTTCACTCTGGCACAGCAGCATCTTATTGCTGACCTGTAATTTGGCAGAAACCCCTGCTTTGGAGGGTAGACTTTATGGCATTATATGCTGCTGAAGTCTGTCACCTCTCCAGACCCCACCCTCCACAGGGTCTGCCACCAAATCTCCAAGAATGTACCAACCCAGAGTTAGCAACCTAGGAAGAGTATCTTGTGTTGCATGCTGAAAATGGCCCAGATTCAATCCCTGGCATCTCCACTTAAAATTATAAGGTAGTATATGATGTGACAGAACTGCACCTGAGACTTCAAAGCCACTGCCAGTCAGAGTAGACAATACTGAACTTGGTGGACCAATGCTCTGACTCAGTAGGAAGCAGCCTCCTGTGCTCATAAATATGTTGAATAATTGTCGGCAATTGCAGAGTGCTCAGACCATTGTGGACTTGGTTTACCGTATATACTCGTGTATAAGTCAATAAAATGTAATTTTATTGGTATATATATTGGTATATACTGTATATACTCGTGTATAAGTCCATAAAATGTAATTTTATTGGTATCTATATACCGTATATACTCATGTATAAGTCAATAAAATGTAATTTTATTGGTATATATATTGGTATATACCGTATATACTCGTGTGTAAGTCCATAAAATGTAATTTTATTGGTATCTATATACCGTATATACTCGTGTATAAGTCGACCCGCATATAAGTCGAGGCACCTAATTTTACCACAAAAAACTGGGAAAACTTATTGACTCGCGTATAAGTCGAGGGTGGGAAATGCAGCAGCTACTGGTAAATTTCAAAAATAAAAATAGATACCAATAAAATTACATTAATTGAGGCATCAGTAGGTTAAATGTTTTTGAATATTTATTTCAAAGAAAAACAGTAAACTAGCTCTGCAAGTGGAAAAGAGGGTTAACAAGAACAATATGGTATCAACAATAACTTTAAAAGTACAAAAACCATAGCTCAATCAGCAACCAAGCTAAAACACAAGAGTTACAATCCTTCAAAACTGGATTCCTCATCATCATCAATGTAACCCAACTTAGATTTTAAGAGGGATATTATCAGAAATGGAAAATCTACTATTAGCTTCCATTGTAAACAATGGGGAATGGGGGCACCCCCTTTGGGGGTCCATAACTTTGGATCCCCTGACCCAAACTTCACCAAACCTGGCTGGTATCATAAAGAGACTCTCCTGATGATACCAGACAGGTTTGGTGAAGTTTGGTTCAGAGGGTCCAAAGTTATGGACCCTCAAAAGAGTAGCCCCATCTACTATTAGCTCCCATTGAAAACAATGGGGAATGGGGGCACCTCCTTTGGAGGTCCATAACTTTGGACCCCCCGACACAAACTTTACCAAATCTAGCTGGTATCATAAAGAGACCCTCCTGATGATACCAGCCAGGTTTGGTGAAGTTTGGTTTAAGGGGCCCAAAGTTATGGACCCTCAAAAGGGTAGCCCCATCTACTATTAGCTCCCATTGAAAAAACCTCCTTTTTGGGTCCAAACTTTGGGGCACCTCATTTTGGGGTCCATAACTTTGGACCCCCTAAACCAAACTTTACCAAACTTGGCTGGTATCATCAGGAGTGTCGTCTGAGGGTACCCTAAAATTTTGGTGCCACTAGCATAAAAACTGCGCCTCCTGTTGGCCGGAAAATAAAAACACAAAAATTTTAATGACCCAAATATAAGTCGAGGGGAGCTTTTTCAGCATTAAAAATGTGCTAGAAAAGTCGACTTATACACGAGTATATATGGTGAACACTTGGTCTACTGTTTTCTTTCATAAATTCCACCATTCGCATTTATCAGGTCTATCAAAACATTTTTCCCCCTTAAGGGCACCTGGTGGTTGTCTTGAAACACTTAAAACCCCTTGATGTGGTAACTTTTCCCCCTGATGGTTGGATTCAGTGTTTATAACTGAGAAGTAGCAGACAAAAAATGAAACGCATGGAACACCGGCTGGCTACTTAACCCTTCTATTTATATGTGAAACCTTTTGAGTAATATTTTTCTAAACCTAAAAATCACAGTATATCATGTCCTGTACAGACCTTCTAATTAATTCTTACAAGTAGTATCAACGGTTTCATTCACCCATTCATTTCATTAACAAATTGAAATCTTGCTAACACAGCTCAACAAAAGCAGTCCGTTAATATATAACAGTCCAACTTGAATTGAGTTCCTGGATCCACCCTGCTGTGGTATCCACATCCCGAAATCTGTAGCTATCACAGTTATGAGGAATGGAATCCGTATTATAGAGCCCTTCGGCTTCTTAGAATTAATCCATGTTCCGCACTTTCCGTATTGGAATGTATCAATCGTACTGTCCCAGTCACCAATCAGAACGCATTCACGTATATGCGTTTTCGTCCAAGTTCTTCTTCTGTGTTGCTATAATTACTACAATTTTTTGTTTCCACAATGCAGTTATCTACAAATACAATAAAAAATTTTCAGTAATACAATCCGCTGTCATACAATTATATAATTAAATAATACTGCATTTTAACAACCTTATACTCATACTTATTTTTATTTTATTTTATTTATTGTTTAGTTTTACATACTGCCCTATCCCCGCAGGGCTCTGGGCGGTGTACAACAAAATTAAATCATGGTACAACTAAGCACAGTCAAAACTAAACAATTAAATTCCAGCACAAATAAGTTAATAAATCCTCCCTTTTTAAAAACAGCGATTAATACAAATTTAAAATCGAAAACGAAGGCGCCCAGCACAACCCATATTTAAAACCCTCCCTAAATGGGAAGACTGCTGGCTCCCTCAATAAAAGATGTAAACAGAGGTGAGAACAGATGCGAGAACAGATGGGGGCACCATTCAACGGCTGGTTACTCCAAAGGCCCAGTGGAACAACTCAGTATTACAGGCCCTGCGGAATTCACCAAGGTCCCGCAGGGCCCGGACAGCTGGAGGAAGAGTGTTCCACCAGGCCGGGGCCAGGGCCATAAAGGCCCTGGTCCATGTGGAGGCCAGCCGTATCATACATATTTACAGTCCTGCTTGTACTCTAAATAAACTTCTGTGACTAACGAAACAGTTTTACAGGTGCAGATGGGTTGTAATTTTTATCAGCACAACTCTTAAGCATATACAGGTGGGGTCCATGGCTCCCAAATCCTATTCAAGCAACAGGCTCCTAATTCTCAATTAGAGGTGACATGACTGAGAGGTAGCCTGTTCTTCCACCCCTATTTGGTTTGCCTTTTCATGGGTTTTCAATGATTGCACTATCATACTAATTATAAAAACTTTTTATCCATTTATCCATTAGTGGCCCTGATTACTATTCTACGAGAAAGAGCAGGAAGGAAATTCCTAAACCAATATGCATTTTTTTTAATTCCTCAGCTCAATGGTACGATTTCCAAGAATTGGAATTCACTATTTCCTCGCAAAAGTAGCCTTCGTATCAGACCTTGTGAAGCTGAAAGTCTGGATGGCACAAAAAAGTGTTGAAGAGGTAAAAGCTGAAATGTGTCAAGAATTGGAATCATTAGAAAATACGAAGCTTAATATTGCAGTCACAGGGGGTTCAGGTACTGGCAAATCATCCTTTGTCAACGCCCTGCGAGGCATGACCGATTATGATGCTGGTGCAGCCAAGACGGGATCAGTGGAAACAACCATGAATACTAATGAATATCCTCATCCTTTATTTCCAAATGTAACTTTATGGGATCTACCAGGTGTTGGGACAAAGAAATTTCAACCAAAGGACTACCTAGAGACGGTAAATTTTAGCAAGTATGATTTCTTCATAATAGTTTCCTCAGAACGCTTCACTGTGAATGACGCCATGCTGGCCGAAGAAATTCAGAAAAGGGAGAAAAAGTTTTACTTTGTGCGTTCCAAAATGGATGTCAGCATAGCTTCTGAAGCTAAGAACCCCAACTTCGATATGGACAAAACAATTGAGGAGATAAGGACCTACTGCTGTGAGCATTTGAAAAAGGAAGGAGAGGATCCTCCAAAGGTTTTTCTCATCTCCAGGCAAGATCTGAGCTCGTACGATTTCCCACTCCTGCAAGAGACCTTCGAAAATGACCTGGATGACCTCAAGAGACAAACTTTTATTGCATCTCTGCCAGTGTTCTCAAAAAAAGTCCTAAAAAAGAAAAAGGCTGCTATGGAAGACCTTATATGGAAAGTAGCCACCAAATCTTGTAGCATTGCAATGATTCCTCTCCCAGGACTCTCTCTTGTCTGTGATCTTGACATCTTGGTATCAACCATGAAATTTTTCTGCCAGGTCTTTGGCTTAGATGAGGATTGCCTACAAAGAGTTGCAAAACTGGGGAAAAAAGATTATAATGTGTTGAAATCGGCTATCAAAAAATCACCATTGTCTAGCGAGATCACTCCAGAATTTGTAAAGGGTCTCTTAGAGAAGTCACTGTTGTGTTCAACTGTGAAGACAGCCCAAATAGTCTTGGATTTTATACCTCTGTTGGGCTATCTGGCTGGTGGACCCAGTTCTTTTATTACGACATTCCACATGCTGAAAAAGTTCCTGAGAGACCTGGTAGAAGATGCTGAGAATGTTCAAGCAAAAGCCGCTGAGCCTTGACCATTACAATATCATCTCACAAAGATCCAAGTTTGGAAGGTGACTGTCCCAGCACAAAATGTATGAACTGTGCACTGAAGCATGAGAAAATATGGTTTGAATATCTTCTCAGATGCTTATTTTTTTTCCCCTTGCAGACATAAGAAGAGCATTGCTGGATATAACCAGTGGTCCATTAAGTCCAGTATCCTGTTTCATATAGCAGCCAATCAGTTGTTTTGGAGAGCCAACAAACAGGTCAAATGTGCCAAGGGCCTTCTTGAGCTCCAGTCTCCGAGCACGGGGGCGGGGGATGGAGGTGTTTCAGAGGATTGCAGCCTCTGAATAGAGAAGTTCCTTTCAGTCGCTATGGCTGGTAGCCATTGATAGACTTCTTCTCCATGACTCTGTCTATCTGATACCTGGACAGAAGAATATAACTGAGCACCCTCATGTGAAATAAAGAACATTTCATATTTAGATGGTTCCAGAGGGAGGTTTTTTCAATGCCTGTTTGATGTATGTGTAGAAGCTACATGATCTTTGAACCATCTTTTGCCACGTCATACTCCAAGCTAGCCAGTAGCTCATTCTTATAATATTGTTTCCTTTCCTTCGCACATCAGATCTTAACCTGTGACAAGCCATCAATCACCTGTGGCAAGCAAATATAAAAAAAAATATTTTATCTTTATTTCTTCAACTGTTATCCTTTGCATTTCATCAATAAGACTAACATCTTGTGCCCTTTCTTTATGTTTTTATATCCCTTTCTTTATGTTTTTATATCCCTTTCTTTATGTTTTTATATAATTTTCTTTAATGTTTTATATGCCTTCAATTATGTAAACATAACCTGAAATTGTATCTTTTTTTGTATTTCTTCTTTGTTTATTGTACACTGTGATTAAAGAAATAAAAAAAATGCAAACCAAAAAAAAAAGACTAACATCTTGTAAAAGTAAATTGTGTGTTCTCATTTTTCTTATGGGAGAGGAAGCATTCTTATTCCTATCTCTCTCCACATTAATGCCTAAATTCTCAGGTAGCCCCATGTGGCACTTCTCAGTCCTTCTAGGACAAAATTTAATGCCTAAATTCTCAGGTAGCCTTGTGGCATTATGCTTGCCCAGGCTCATCGGGCACAAGAAGGCTTCCCAGCAGCAAGGGTAGGTTACAAATACAAAAAAAAAAAAAAAAAAGCCTCCCTAGCACCAGAAAACCCCACTGGGCTTAATGGATTTACTCCACCAAAAAGGTGGCATCACTTGCAAGCCCCGGACATGGGTGCAACAGGGACAATGGCCAAGTGAAAGCCGACTACTTCCCCAGCCACGCCCCACAGACCACCTCTGCTATGGAGGGATGCGGCAGCTGCCCACTGGTAGATCACTTCCCCAGTGTGATGAAAAAGTAGAGCAAAAATGTGTAAATGGATAAACAAACCAAGATGGGAGAATCAGTTTTTATGTGCATTTTGACTCTCCACTTTGCCCATTTCGTATCTCAAACAAACATTTTGGAGGCCTTGGGTGCTGTGTGGTTTCCGGGCTGTATGGCCATGTTTTAGCAGCATTCTCTCCTGACGTTTCGCCTGCATCTGTGGCTGGCATCTTCAGAGGAGAGAATGCTGCTAGAACACGGCCATACAGCCCGGAAACCACACAGCACCCAAGTGATTCCGGCCGTGAAAGCCTTCGACAATATTTTGGAGGCCATCAGCAAGAAATTTTGGTATGAGAATTTGCTGTTGGGAAAAAATGTTTTCATGAGAGCACCTTTCTCCTCTTACATTATTGTTTCAAGGCTACTAAATATCTTAAAGTATGTCATTCAAAAACTCTGGTGGATTCCCCACTTCAAAAGTGAAAGTAGAGGGGACCCCTGCTCTGCGTTCGGGGCGTGGTTTTCAAAAAGGTGTACTTCCTACCAGGATCTGAAATGACACGCTCTGAGGGGTGGGAGGAGCAGCAGAATCGGGGTGACTGTGTTGTCGCTGCTGCTGTAGTGGGGAGTGCTGCAGGACCCCAGAATATTTGCCGTGAGGAGCGCGCATCTAATGCTGAGTGGGGAATCGACCTCTGTAGGATATCAGAGATTCTGGTGAAAGAAAAAGAAGAGGAAGAGTTTGGATTTATATCCCCCCTTTCTCTCCTGCAGGAGACTCAAAGGGGCTGACAATCTCCTTGCCCTTCCTCCCTCACAACAAACACCCTGTGAGGTAGGTGGGGCTGAGAGAGCTCCGAGAAGCTGTGACTAGCCCAAGGTCACCCAGCTGGCGTGTGTGGGTGTGTACAGGCTAATCTGAATTCCCCAGATAAGCCTCCACAGCTCAGGCGGCAGAGCTGGGAATCAAACCCGGTTCCTCCAGATTAGATACAAGAGCTCTTAACCTCCTACGCCACTGGTGCTCAAAAAGGCAGTCTCAATCTGGATTCAGGCAGGGGTTAAGCACTGAAACTACTTTGGTTGCCCTGATGATCTTGTCAGGGAGAGAGACAGGGTCAAGCATCTCTGTTGGTTCTCCTCGACCTCTCGGCAACCTTTGAGACCATCAAGTGTGGTATCATGCTGAACTATATATAGGGGATGGAAGTGGGTGGCACTATTTTATTTGGTTCTCCTCCTACCTCTGTGGGTAGTTCCAGAGGATAGTTGTGGGGGATGTGAGCTCAGAGCTGTAGGAGCTCTCTTGTGGATTTCCTTCGGGCTTGGTGCTGTCCCCTGCACTATTTAAGTTCTATATGAAGCCATTTGAGGAAGTCATCAGGAGGTTCAATATGGGCTTCCATCAATATGTCAATGACACCCAGCTGTTCCTCACAATTCCATCCTCATCAGGTGAGACAGTACAGGTGCTGGAGAGCTGCCTAAAGGATGGGGGTAAATCGATTGAAGCTGAATCTACTGTCGAAGGCTTTCACGGCCGGAATCACTGGAGTGCTGTGTGGTTTCCGGGCTGTATGGCCGTGTTCTAGCAGCATTCTCTCCTGATGTTTCGCCTGCATCTGTGGCTGGCACCTTCAGAGGATCTGAATGGCTGGAGCCATTCCAACCAACATCTCTGGTTGGTCACCAGCTCAACTCATTTCTGGACCAAAATGACCTTGTTGCAGATGTCCAAGCTGTGGTAATCTTCAAGTTGGACCACTGCAATACACTTTATGTGGGGCTACCCTTGGAGATAATCTGGAAGCTGGAACTGGTACAGTATGCTGTAGCTCAGCTGCTAACACTCCAAGCTGTGTGTCTATTACTCTGGTACTAATGAATCTGCACTGCCTTCCAGTTTGCTACCAGGCTCAATTTAAGGTGTTGGTTATGATCTATAAAAGACCCAAACAGCCTGGGACCACATTACTTACGGGAACCTCTTCTGCCACACAGATTAGCCCGGGTGCTGAGGTCACGGGGGGGGGGGGTGTTGGCAGTCTTTTCCCCCTTGGAGATGAGGGAGGTGAGGGCTGCAAAGATAGCTTTCTCTGTAATAGCCCCCAATTTATGGAATGCCTTTCCATCAGAGGTCTGACAGGTGTCGACACTATATATTTTTCGGTGCCTGGTGAAGACCGTCATTTTCACCCAGGCATTTGAATGGCCGATGTCATCAGTCCCTAGTCCACTGGCCTTGTTCATAATTTGTCCTCCCCCTACACCTGGGAGGATTAGGGAGGGGATGGGTATGTTTTTAGGTAGGTTTTTAGGTATTTTTCCCTAGGTATGTTTTGTTTTAGGTATTTTTAATTTCAAGTATGTTTTCAGGATTTTTATCTGTTTCTGATGCTGTTTTATTGCAACATGGGAAACATTTTTAAATTGTTGTGATCGGCCCTGGGATGCATTTGAAGGCAGAATAGAAATCAACTAATTAAAAAATGGGGCAGGACACTTGAGGCTGTCAAGCATACCACTCAGGGAAATGCTGGCTTTGGCTCATGAGAATTTAGCTCAAGCCCACAACACGCAGGGGATGTAGTATGATAAGGATACACCTCTGTGTGAATTTAAAGGAGATTTAGTGCCAGTTTTGCAGCAACACAGGGCTTCCAAGCTGTCAAACACTTGGAAGAATCAGTTTACAATCAAGCGGGGGGGGGGGGGTATTTGGGTTCAGGTTCTGACCCAAATGTCAAGTCCCACCTGCATTGTTAGCTTAGAATACAAAAAGGCTGCCCAAAGCACTGTTACTGTGCTACCAGGGTAACTTTAATGATTTCAACGAGATCTCAGCTCTTGGTAGCACGGAGGAACAGAAATCGGGACCCAACACAGTGAGTATAGTAAATAATAAAAGATTATTTATTGCGATGCTGACCTAAGCGCCAGCACCTTCGTTCTACAGCAACAACGCTGCCTAGCAGTTTTACAAGGCATTTTAAACACTTTCTCCTGCCAGGGAAACTGGAAGACCACAGTACAACCCACCACCATTGATTAACAAAAAGGAAAACAGCAATCAGATTCCAGAGAAATTCTTGAATTTCGCAGTGAATCTAGAGCAAGGCACTGACGTAGGAGCGGTCAAATCCAAGGCGGGAAAAACACAAAAGATTTACTGGGTGATGAGATCAGGAAAACGAAACCTAAGGGTGTAGCACCCCTTATCTGCTGGGTGATGAAATCAGGGTGGGCTGGTGTCCGTCTTCCGGGGTTTCCTTTGTTACAGGTCTGATCTTGGTTTGTGAATGAAAAGGGAATACTAAGGTGGGGCAGGGCTGGACTATCACCAGCCTTTCTGCCTTGAGGAGAATTTATACACAGAACAAATCCCATCTTCTATCTAATACAGACATCATTTTCTTGTCTAAACTACAGAAAAACAAAATAAAGTTTCATTTTGTTTGGAAACAAAGATCAGAAATGGATTTCTTTATTTCTGACACCGCTATCAGCACTAGGGCATTTTTTAGGATCACAGATCATACCAGCTAGAGTGGTCTCAACTCATAACTGGAACCAACAATGTTGCCCCAAAATACAGACGTTTGGCTGCACAAAACATGGATTATATGATTTATTTTTATTTATTAAATCATTTACATCCCACATTTCCTTGCTGTTCCATTACAATAAAAAAATAAAACATTTTCATTTAAAAGCAAATCAAATCGCAAACTCTAAATCTCTTCCTCTGCAAAGATGCCTGTTATTCAAATTCCCTCAAAAGTCCTGGCAAACAGGCAGGTCTTGCAGAACTTGCTGTAAATCTCCAAAAAGTCCCCCCCCCATCTTTTCAGGAAGCCCATTCCATTGAACCAGAGCCACAATCAAAAAGGCTCGGGCTTTGATTGATGCCAATGGGCCACCAGTTGATAGCCAACAGCTGGTTGCCTGGCCACTGTAGTTGGCACACAAGGACATATGGAAGAAAACAGTCATTCAAATAATGAAGATTTTAGTTTTTAAAGTGTAGAGAATCAAACTAAATCCAGTGATGATCTGTGTTTACTAAATACTAGAATTCAAGATATCTTGAATTGGCTATGATTTAAAGAAAACATATCTTGGTTCTGTTTCAGAACATGTTCAAGCAATTAGATACTTATTCTGGATGCAAAGGTACAGGTTTTGGCTATACGTTTTTCTGTGTTCTAAATAAACATAATTTTTTAAAAAACAGTTAATGGAGAGTGAATGTTTGGAGGAGACCATCTGTCTCCTGGTGGAGTCTGGCAGAACCAGATGTTGATGTAAGATAAGGAAAGGATGCAGTTAGGGCCTGCAGAACTGAGTTGTGCAATATGTAAATAATCACAGTGAATTCCTTCATTAGAGGCTGGGACTAGTTCTTGGGAAACCTAGGGGATTTCAAGCTCCCAAACCCTTTGGGCTGACCTACTTGTCATGATTAGGGCAGCTATGCTGATCCTTTAGAATCACAGAGTTGGAAAAGACAAGAGGGCCCTCAAGTCCAATCCCCTGCCATGCAGGAATACACGATCAAAGCACTCCTGACAGTTGGCCTGTTTTAAAAACCTCCAAAGAAGAATCCACCGCACCCCAAGGCAGCGTATTCCACTGTTAAACATCCCTTACTGTCAGGAAGTTCTTCCTAATGTTTAGGTAGAATCTCTTTTCCTGTACTTTGAATCCATTACTCCTGGTCCTAGACTCTGGAGCAGCAGAAAACCATCTTCAACATGGCTATCATGTCACAACTTAACCTTCTCTTCTCCAGACTAAACATACCCAGCTCCCTAAGTCTCTCCTTGCAAGGGATCGATTCCAGACCTTTTACCATGTTGGTCACCCTCCTCTGGACCCGTTCCAGCTTGTCAGTATCCTTCTTGAACTGCGGTGACCAGAACTGAGCACAGTATTCCAGATGAGGTTTGGCCAATGCAGAAAAGACAGGTACAATTACTGTTAGGTCTAAGACCTTTAATTTAAAAAAGAACGCTGTATTGTTGATCAGCAGTGTTTATTGGAAGGCATTGAAGCATCCAGCTTATAGAAAGCCAGCTCTGCTAGACCTGATTTTGCCCCCCTCTTTGTCGAGACCGAATCTCCCCTCCCATTTTCCCAAGGAATGTGAGAAAAGAATTATTGTGGAGCTGAGGCGCCCCAAGGTCAGCAACAGTTAGAGATAATGCCACCTAGATTCCTACCCCCCCAGAGCATCAGGCACTTCCCGCTTCCCAGGGGAGTAGAAGTGTTAGGGGAAGCCTAGTTATCTACAAAGCACATGAGAGATCAAGAACAAGTCCCGTTACATATAGCAGAGCAGTTACATATATCATGAAGCAGTTACACTGAAACAGAAGAGGATCTCAATCAACAAGTTACAATCACTGTCAATGTAATTTGTTGCAAAACACTTGAGCAAGGAATGTAGCTCAATCACCAGGCACTCCCTGACATTTATATCCCTCAATCTAGATACAGTGGTACCTCGAAAATCGATACCTTTGATTATCGTCGATTTCAGTAATTGACGATTGCCAGGCGCCGATTTCCACACTTGAAAATCGCTGGCCGCCTCGATTTTCAGCAGCCACTGAGGGTACGCAAACGCCATTGCACGTGTGCAAACTGTGTTGCGCATGCTCAAACAGCGTTCGCGCATGCGCAAACGGTGTACCTTGAAATATGCCGTTTTCATAAATCGCCGTTAATTTCCGGACGGATTATCAGCGATTTTCAAGGTACCACTGTAGTATACTCCTATTGATGCAGCCCAGAATCGCATTAGCTCTCTTGGGTGCCACATCACACTGCTGACTCATGTTCCGTTTGTGGTCTACTAAGACTGCCAGATCCCTTTCACATGTACTGTTGTCAAGTCAGGTATATATCTGTCATCCTATATCTGTGCACTTCATTTTTTCTGTCTAAGTGTAGTATTTTACATTTATCTCTGCTGAAATTCATTATGGGGCTAATGGTGGGAGACTTCCACTCTGGTTGCCAACTGATGCTCAGCTGTTTGGCACAAACCAGAAGTGACAATGTTGCATTGTGGGTGACAGTCTAGCACTCAGCCCAAAATTCGATAGATGCCACAGAGGTTGTGCATGAGTGCTAGATCACTGCCCTGGCACAATGCCATCACTTCCAGGTCACACTGGAGGTCACACCGGAGGTTGTAGCATTGGACAGGGATGAACTCCCTGCCCTCAGTAAAATCCTACCTCCCCCCAGTCCTAAGTCATGCCAGGCAGCCCTAGATGGAAACAATATGACATGAATGAGCTATCAGCTAGTATGCAATCATTCAACAATGCTCTACAAAACTGTGTCACTCATGCTGTTCTTCACAGTCCCAGATCTGGTACTCCAATAGCAAAGATCCTTCAAATGGCCTCCATGTGTCCAAAACACTGAACTTTGAACTTACACCCTTGACAAAGTGTCCTTTTTGAAACATATCCTTTCACATAAGGAGATCAAGCATATTGTTCCCTTTGGCTGTTGGTTAACTGGGAAAAAATCCCAACATAAATGCTATTTTTTTCTTTCTCTTGCTTGAGTTTTGGTCCTTTACGTTCATCTACAAAACTGTTCCTTAGACTTACTTCTCAAATGAATATCTTGGATCTTTAATGGCTGGTTTGGGAAGGCTTAAGGCTCAGCAACTTTTGCCCGGACGCTCTCAGCATCTTCCACAATGTCTTTAAGAAAGCTCTTCAGCATGTAGAATGTGGTGACAAAGGAGCTCACTCCTCCAACCAGAGACCCCAGTAC